>NW_028225839.1:0-138949 GCF_052327205.1 Somniosus microcephalus | reverse complement strand
CCTCCAGACTTCACCTTCTCCTTCTCCTTCTTCTGCTTCTTCTGATTCACCCTCCAGACTTCACCTTCTCCTTCTCCTTCTTCTGCTTCTTCTGATTCACCCTCCAGACCTCACCTTCTCCTTCTCCTTCTTCTACTTCTTCTGATTCACCCTCCAGACTTCATCTTCTCCTTCTCCTTCTTCTGCTTCTTCTGATTCACCCTCCAGACTTCACCTTCTCCTTCTCCTTCTTCTGCTTCTTCTGATTCACCCTCCAGACTTCACCTTCTCCTTCTCCTTCTTCTACTTCTTCTGATTCACCCTCCAGACTTCACCTTCTCCTTCTCCTTCTTCTACTTCTTCTGATTCACCCTCCAGTCTTCACCTTCTCCTTCTCCTTCTTCTGTTTCTTCTGCTTCACCCTCCAGACTTCACCTTCTCCTTCTCCTTCTTCTGCTTCTTCTGATTCACCCTCCAGACTTCACCTTCTCCTTCTCCTTCTTCTGCTTCTTCTGATTCACCCTCCAGACTTCACCTTCTCCTTCTCCTTCTTCTACTTCTTCTGATTCACCCTCCAGACTTCACCTTCTCCTTCTCCTTCTTCTGCTTCTTCTGATTCACCCTCCAGACTTCACCTTCTCCTTCTCCTTCTTCTGCTTCTTCTGATTCACCCTCCAGACTACACCTTCTCCTTCTCCTTCTTCTACTTCTTCTGATTCACCCTCCAGACTTCACCTTCTCCTTCTCCTTCTTCTACTTCTTCTGATTCACCCTCCAGACTTCACCTTCTCCTTCTCCTTCTTCTACTTCTTCTGATTCACCCTCCAGTCTTCACCTTCTCCTTCTCCTTCTTCTGTTTCTTCTGCTTCACCCTCCAGACTTCACCTTCTCCTTCTCTTTCTTCTGATTCTTCTGATTCACCCTACAGACTTCACCTTCTCCTTCTCCTTCTTCTGCTTCTTCTGATTCACCCTCCTGATTTCACCTTCTCCTTCTCCTTCTTCTACTTCTTCTGATTCACCCTCCTGACTTCACCTTCTCCTTCTCCTTCTTCTGCTTCACCCTCCAGACTTCACCTTCTCCTTCTCCTTCTTCTACTTCTTCTGATTCACCCTCCAGACTTCACCTTCTCCTTCTCCTTCTTCTGCTTCTTCTGATTCACCCTCCAGACTTCACCTTCTCCTTCTCCTTATTCTGCTTCTTCTCATTCACCCTCCAGACTTCACCTTCTCCTTCTCCTTCTTCTGCTTCTTCTGATTCACCCTCCAGACTTCACCTTCTCCTTCTACTTCTTCTGCTTCTTCTGATTCACCCTCCAGACTTCACCTTCTCCTTCTCCTTCCTCTGCTTCTTCTGATTCACCCTCCAGACTTCACCTTCTCCTTCTCCTTCTTCTACTTCTTCTGATTCACCCTCCAGACTTCACCTTCTCCTTCTCCTTCTTCTACTTCTTCTGATTCACCCTCCAGTCTTCACCTTCTCCTTCTCCTTCTTCTGTTTCTTCTGCTTCACCCTCCAGACTTCACCTTCTCCTTCTCTTTCTTCTGCTTCTTCTGATTCACCCTCCAGACTTCACCTTCTCCTTCTCCTTCTTCTGATTCGTCTGATTCACCCTACAGACTTCACCTTCTCCTTCTCCTTCTTCTGCTTCTTCTGATTCACCCTCCTGATTTCACCTTCTCCTTCTCCTTCTTCTACTTCTTCTGATTCACCCTCCTGACTTCACCTTCTCCTTCTCCTTCTTCTGCTTCAACCTCCAGACTTCACCTTCTCCTTCTCCTTCTTCTACTTCTTCTGATTCACCCTCCAGACTTCACCTTCTCCTTCTCCTTCTTCTGCTTCTTCTGATTCACCCTCCAGACTTCACCTTCTCCTTCTCCTTATTCTGCTTCTTCTCATTCACCCTCCAGACTTCACCTTCTCCTTCTCCTTCTTCTGCTTCTTCTGATTCACCCTCCAGACTTCACCTTCTCCTTCTACTTCTTCTGCTTCTTCTGATTCACCCTCCAGACTTCACCTTCTCCTTCTCCTTCCTCTGCTTCTTCTGATTCACCCTACAGACTTCACCTTCTCCTTCTCCTTCTTCTACTTCTTCTGATTCAACCTCCAGACTTCACCATCTCCTTCTCTTTCTTCTGCTTCTTCTGATTCACCCTCCAGACTTCACCTTCTCCTTCTCCTTCTTCTGATTCTTCTGATTCACCCTCCAGACTTCACCTTCTCCTTCTCCTTCTTCTGCTTCTTCTGATTCACCCTCCTGACTTCACCTTCTCCTTCTCCTTCTTCTACTTCTTCTGATTCACCCTCCTGACTTCACCTTCTCCTTCTCCTTCTTCTACTTCTTCTGCTTCACCCTCCAGACTTCACCTTCTCCTTCTCCTTCTTCTACTTCTTCTGATTCAACCTCCAGACTTCACCTTCTCCTTCTCCTTCTTCTACTTCTTCTGATTCTCCCTCCAGACTTCACCTTCTCCTTCTCCTTCTTCTACTTCTTCTGATTCACCCTCCAGACTTCACCTTCTCCTTCTCCTTCTTCTGCTTCTTCTGATTCACCCTCCAGACTTCACCTTCTCCTTCTCCTTCTCCTGCTTCTTCTGATTCACCCTCCAGACTTCACCTTCTCCTTCTCCTTCTTCTACTTCTTCTGATTCACCCTCCAGACTTCACCTTCTCCATCTCCTTCTTCTGCTTCTTCTGATTCACCCTCCAGACTTCACCTTCTCCTTCTCCTTCGTCTACTTCTTCTGATTCACCCTCCAGACTACACCTTCTCCTTCTCCTTCTTCTACTTCTTCTGATTCACCCTCCAGACTTCACCTTCTCCTTCTCCTTCTTCTACTTCTTCTGATTCACCCTCCAGACTTCATCTTCTCCTTCTCCTTCTTCTGCTTCTTCTGATTCACCCTCCAGACTTCACCTTCTCCTTCTCCTTCTTCTGCTTCTTCTGATTCACCCTCCAGACTTCACCTTCTCCTTCTCCTTCTTCTACTTCTTCTGATTCACCCTCCAGACTTCACCTTCTCCTTCTCCTTCTTCCACTTCTTCTGATTCACCCTCCAGTCTTCACCTTCTCCTTCTCCTTCTTCTGTTTCTTCTGCTTCACCCTCCAGACTTCACCTTCTCCTTCTCTTTCTTCTGCTTCTTCTGATTCACCCTCCAGACTTCACCTTCTCCTTCTCCTTCTTCTGATTCTTCTGATTCACCCTCCAGACTTCACCTTCTCCTTCTCCTTCTTCTACTTCTTCTGATTCACCCTCCAGACTTCATCTTCTCCTTCTCCTTCTTCTGCTTCTTCTGATTCACCCTCCAGACTTCACCTTCTCCTTCTCCTTATTCTGCTTCTTCTGATTCACCCTCCAGACTTCACCTTCTCCTTCTCCTTATTCTGCTTCTTCTGATTCACCCTCCAGACTTCACCTTCTCCTTCTCCTTCTTCTGCTTCTTCTGATTCACCCTCCTGACTTCACCTTCTCCTTCTCCTTCTTCTACTTCTTCTGATTCACCCTCCTGACTTCACCTTCTCCTTCTCCTTCTTCTACTTCTTCTGCTTCACCCTCCAGACTTCACCTTCTCCTTCTCCTTCTTCTACTTCTTCTGATTCACCCTCCAGACTTCACCTTCTCCTTCTCCTTCTTCTGCTTCTTCTGATTCACCCTCCATACTTCACCTTCACTTCTCCTTATTTTGCTTCTTCTGATTCACCCTCCAGACTTCAACTTCTCCTTCTCCTTCTTCTGCTTCTTCTGATTCACCCTCCAGACTTCACCTTCTCCTTCTCCTTCTTCTGCTTCTTCTGATTCACCCTCCAGACTTCACCTTCTCCTTCTCCTTCTTCTGCTTCTTCTGATTCACCCTCCAGACTTCACCTTCTCCTTCTCCCTCTTCTACTTCTTCTGATTCACCCTCCAGACTTCACCTTCTCCTTCTCTTTCTTCTGCTTCTTCTGATTCACCCTCCAGACTTCACCTTCTCCTTCTCCTTCTTCTACTTCTTCTGATTCACCCTCCAGACTTCATCTTCTCCTTCTCCTTCTTCTGCTTCTTCTGATTCACCCTCCAGACTTCACCTTCTCCTTCTCCTTCTTCTGCTTCTTCTGATTCACCCTCCAGACTTCACCTTCTCCTTCTCCTTCTTCTACTTCTTCTGATTCACCCTCCAAACTTCACCTTCTCCTTCTCCTTCTTCCACTTCTTCTGATTCACCCTCCAGTCTTCACCTTCTCCTTCTCCTTCTTCTGTTTCTTCTGCTTCACCCTCCAGACTTCACCTTCTCCTTCTCTTTCTTCTGCTTCTTCTGATTCACCCTCCAGACTTCACCTTCTCCTTCTCCTTCTTCTGATTCTTCTGATTCACCCTCCAGACTTCACCTTCTCCTTCTCCTTCTTCTGCTTCTTCTGATTCACCCTCCTGACTTCACCTTCTCCTTCTCCTTCTTCTACTTCTTCTGATTCACCCTCCTGACTTCACCTTCTCCTTCTCCTTCTTCTACTTCTTCTGCTTCACCCTCCAGACTTCACCTTCTCCTTCTCCTTCTTCTACTTCTTCTGATTCACCCTCCAGACTTCATCTTCTCCTTCTCCTTCTTCTGCTTCTTCTGATTCACCCTCCAGACTTCACCTTCTCCTTCTCCTTATTCTGCTTCTTCTGCTTCACCCTCCAGACTTCACCTTCTCCTTCTCCTTATTCTGCTTCTTCTGATTCACCCTCCAGACTTCACCTTTTCCTTCTACTTCTTCTGCTTCTTCTGATTCACCCTCCTGACTTCACCTTCTCCTTCTCCTTCTTCTACTTCTTCTGATTCACCCTCCTGACTTCACCTTCTCCTTCTCCTTCTTCTACTTCTTCTGCTTCACCCTCCAGACTTCACCTTCTCCTTCTCCTTCTTCTAATTCTTCTGATTCACCCTCCAGACTTCACCTTCTCCTTCTCCTTCTTCTGCTTCTTCTGATTCACACTCCATACTTCACCTTCACTTCTCCTTATTCTGCTTCTTCTGATTCACCCTCCAGACTTCAACTTCTCCTTCGCCTTCTTCTGCTTCTTCTGATTCACCCTCCAGACTTCACCTTCTCCTTCTCCTTCTTCTGCTTCTTCTGATTCACCCTCCAGACTTCACCTTCTCCTTCTCCTTCTTCTGCTTCTTCTGATTCACCCTCCAGACTTCACCTTCTCCTTCTCCTTCTTCTACTTCTTCTGATTCACCCTCCAGACTTCACCTTCTCCTTCTCCTTCTTCTGCTTCTTCTGTTTCACCCTCCAGACTTCACCTTCTCCTTCTCCTTCTTCTACTTCTTCTGATTCACCCTCCAGACCTCACCTTCTCCTTCTCCTTCTTATACTTCTTCTGATTCACCCTCCAGATTTCATCTTCTCCTTCTCCTTCTTCTGCTTCTTCTGATTCACCCTCCAGACTTCACCTTCTCCTTCTCCTTCTTCTGCTTCTTCTGATTCACCCTCCTGACTTCACCTTCTCCTTCTCCTTCTTCTACTTCTTCTGATTCACCCTCCTGACTTCACCTTCTCCTTCTCCTGCTTCACCCTCCAGACTTCACCTTCTCCTTCTCCTTCTTCTACTTCTTCCGATTCACCCTCCAGACTTGACCTTCTCCTTCTCCTTCTTCTACTTCTTCTGATTCACCCTCCAGACTTCATCTTCTCCTTCTCCTTCTTCTGCTTCTTCTGCTTCACCGTCCTGACTTCACCTTCTCCTTCTCCTTCTTCTAATTCTTCTGCTTCATCCCCCTGACATCACCTGCTTCTTCTCCTTCTTCTGCTTCTTCTGATTCACCCTCCTAACTTCACCTTCTCCTTCTCCTTCTTCTGCTTCTTCTGATTCACCCTCCTGACTTCACCTTCTCCTTCTCCTTCTTCTGCTTCTTCTGATTCACCCTCCAGACTTCACCATCTCCTTCTCTTTCTTCTGCTTCTTCTGATTCACCCTCCAGACTTCACCTTCTCCTTCTCCTTCTTCTGATTCTTCTGATTCACCCTCCAGACTTCACCTTCTCCTTCTCCTTCTTCTGCTTCTTCTGATTCACCCTCCTGACTTCACCTTCTCCTTCTTCTTCTTCTACTTCTTCTGATTCACCCTCCTGACTTCACCTTCTCCTTCTCCTTCTTCTACTTCTACTGCTTCACCCTCCAGACTTCACCTTCTCCTTCTCCTTCTTCTACTTCTTCTGATTCACCCTCCAGACTTGATCTTCTCCTTCTCCTTCTTCTACTTATTCTGATTCACCCTCCAGACTTCACCTTCTCCTTCTCCTTCTTCTGCTTCTTCTGCTTCACCGTCCTGACTTCACCTTCTCCTTCTCCTTCTTCTACTTCTTCTGCTTCATCCCGCTGACATCACCTGCTCCTTCTCCTTCTTCTGCTTCTTCTGATTCACCCTCCTAACTTCACCTTCTACTTCTCCTTCTTCTGCTTCTTCTGATTCACCCTCCTGACTTCACCTTCTCCTTCTCCTTCTTCTGCTTCTTCTGATTCACCCTCCAGACTTCACCTTCTCCTTCTCCTTCTTCTGCTTCTTCTGATTCACCCTCCAGACTTCACCTTCTCCTTCTCCTTCTTCTGATTCTTCTGATTCACCCTCCAGACTTCACCTTCTCCTTCTCCTTCTTCTGCTTCTTCTGATTCACCCTCCTGACTTCACCTTCTCCTTCTCCTTCTTCTACTTCTTCTGATTCACCCTCCTGACTTCACCTTCTCCTTCTCCTTCTTCTACTTCTTCTGCTTCACCCTCCAGACTTCACCTTATCCTTCTCCTTCTTCTGCTTCTTCTGATTCACCCTCCAGACTCCTCCTTCTCCTTCTCCTTCTTCTGCTTCTTCTGATTCACCCTCCAGACTTCACCTTCTCCTTCTCCTTCTTCTGCTTCTTCTGATTCACCCTCCAGACTTCACCTTCTCCTTCTCCTTCTTCTGCTTCTTCTGATTCACCCTCCAGACATCACCTTCTCCTTCTCCTTATTCTGCTTCTTCTGATTCACCCTCCAGACTTCACCTTCTCCTTCTCCTTCTTCTGCTTCTTCTGATTCACCCTCCAGACTTCACCTTCTCCTTCTTCTTCTGATTCACCCTCCAGACTTCAGCTTCTCCTTCTCCTTCTTCTACTTCTTCTGATCCACCCTCCAGACTTCACCTTCTCCTTCTCCTTCTTCTGCTTCTTCTGATTCACCCTGCAGACTTCACCTTCTCCTTCTCCTTCGTCTACTTCTTCTGATTCACCGTCCAGACTACACCTTCTCCTTCTCCTTCTTCTACTTCTTCTGATTCACCCTCCAGACTTCATCTTCTCCTTCTCCTTCTTCTGCTTCTTCTGATTTACCCTCCAGACTTCACCTTCTCCTTCTCCTTCTTCTACTTCTTCTGATTGACCCTCCAGACTTCACCTTCTCCTTCTCCTTCTTCTACTTCTTCTGATTCACCCTCCAGACTTCAACTTCTCCTTCTCCTTCTTCTACTTCTTCTGCTTCTCCCTCCAGACTTCACCTTCTCCTTCTCCTTCTTCTGCTTCTTCTGATTCACCCTCCAGACTTCACATTCTCCTTCTCCTTCTTCTACTTCTTCTGATTCACCCTCCAGACTTCACCTTCTCCTTCTCCTTCTTCTACGTCTTCTGATTCACCCTCCAGACTTAACCTTCTCCTTCTCCTTCTTCTACTTCTTCTGATTCACCCTCCTTACTTCACCTTCTCCTTCTCCTTCTTCTGCTTCTACTGCTTCACCCTCCAGACTTCACCTTCTCCTTCTCCTTCTTCTGCTTCTTCTGCTTCACCCTCCAGACTTCACCTTCTCCTTCTCCTTCTTCTGCTTCTTCTGATTCACCCTCCTGACTTCACCTTCTCCTTCTCCTTCTTTTGCTTCTTCTGATTCACCCTCCAGACTTCACCTTCTCCTTCTCCTTCTTCTGCTTCTTCTGATTCACCCTCCAGACTTCACCTTCTCCTTCTCCTTCTTCTGCTTCTTCTGATTCACCCTCCAGACATCACCTTCTCCTTCTCCTTCTTCTACTTCTTCTGATTCACCCTCCAGACTTCATCTTCTCCTTCTCCTTCTTCTGCTTCTTCTGATTCACCCTCCAGACTTCACCTTCTCCTTCTCCTTCTTCTGCTTCTTCTGATTCACCCTCCAGACTTCACCTTCTCCTTCGCCTTCTTCTACTTCTTCTGATTCACCCTCCAGACTTCACCTTCTCCTTCTCCTTCTTCTACTTCTTCTGATTCACCCTTCAGTCTTCACCTTCTCCTTCTCCTTCTTCTGTTTCTTCTGCTTCACACTCCAGACTTCACCTTCTCCTTCTCCTTCTTCTACTTCTTCTGATTCACCCTCCAGACTTCACCTTCTCCTTCTCCTTCTTCTGCTTCTTCTGCTTCACCCTCCAGACTTCACCTTCTCCTTCTCCTTCTTCTGCTTCTTCTGCTGCGCCCTCCAGACTTCACCTTCTCCTTCTCCTTCTTCTGCCTCTTCTGCTTCACCGTCCTGACTTCACCTTCTCCTTCTCCTTCTTCTACTTCTTCTGCTTAACCCCCTGACTTCACCTGCTCCTTCTCCTTCTTCTGCTTCTTCTGATTCACCCTCCTAACTTCAGCTTCTCCTTCTCCTTCTTCTGCTTCTTCTGATTCACCCTCCTGACTTCACCTTCTCCTTCTCCTTCTTTTGCTTCTTCTGATTCACCCTCCAGACATCACCTTCTCCTTCTCCTTCTTCTGCTTCTTCTGATTCACCCTCCAGACTTCACCTTCTCCTTCTCCAACTTCTGCTTCTTCTGCTTCACCCTCCTGACTTCACCTTCTCCTTCTCCTTCTTCTACTTCTTCTGATTCACCCTCCAGACTTCACCTTCTCCTTCTCCTTCTTCAGCTTCTTCTGCTTCACCCTCCAGACTTCACCTTCTCCTTCTCCTTCTTCTGCTTCTTCTGCTTCGCCCTCCAGACTTCACCTTCTCCTTCTCCTTCTTCTGCTTCTTCTGCTTCACCCTCCAGACTTCACCTTCTCCTTCTCCTTCTTCTGCTTCTTCTGCTTCACTCTCCTGACTTCACCTTCTCCTTCTCCTTCTTCTGATTCTTCTGATTCACCCTCCAGACTTCACCTTCTCCTTCTCCATCTTCTGCTTCTTCTGCTTCACCCTCCTGACTTCACCTTCTCCTTCTCCTTCTTCTACTTCTTCTGATTCACCCTCCAGACTTCACCTTCTCCTTCTCCTTCTTCAGCTTCTTCTGCTTCACCCTCCAGACTTCACCTTCTCCTTCTCCTTCTTCTGCTTCTTCTGCTTCGCCCTCCAGACTTCACCTTCTCCTTCTCCTTCTTCTGCTTCTTCTGCTTCACCCTCCAGACTTCACCTTCTCCTTCTCCTTCTTCTGCTTCTTCTGCTTCACCGTCCTGACTTCACCTTCTCCTTCTCCTTCTTCTAATTCTTCTGCTTCACCCCCCTGACTTCACCTGCTCCTTCTCCTTCTTCTGCTTCTTCTGATTCACCCTCCTAACTTCACCTTCTCCTTCTCCTTCTTCTGCTTCTTCTGATTCACGCTCCTGACTTCACCTTTTCCTTCCCCTTCTTCTGCTTCTTCTGATTCACCCTCCAGACTTCACCTTCTCCTTCTCCTTCCTCTGCTTCTTCTGATTCACCCTCCAGACTTCACCTTCTCCTTCTCCTTCTTCTGCTTCTTCTGATTCACCCTCCAGACCTCACCTTCTCCTTCTCCTTCTTCTACTTCTTCTGATTCACCCTCCAGACTTCATCTTCTCCTTCTCCTTCTTCTGCTTCTTCTGATTCACCCTCCAGACTTCACCTTCTCCTTCTCCTTCTTCTACTTCTTCTGATTCACCCTCCAGACTTCACCTTCTCCTTCTCCTTCTTCTACTTCGTCTGATTCACCCTCCAGACTTCACCTTCTCCTTCTCCTTCTTCTACTTCTTCTGATTCACCCTCCAGTCTTCACCTACTCCTTCTCCTTCTTCTGTTTCTTTTGCTTCACCCTCCAGACTTCCCCTTCTCCTTCTCTTTCTTCTGCTTCTTCTGATTCACCCTCCAGACTTCATCTTCTCCTTCTCCTTCTTCGGATTCTTCTGATTCACCCTCCAGACTTCACCTTCTCCTTCTCCTTCTTCTGCTTCTTCTGATTCACCCTCCTGACTTCACCTTCTCCTTCTCCTTCTTCTACTTCTTCTGCTTCACCCTCCAGACTTCACCTTCTCCTTCTCCTTCTTCTACTTCTTCTGATTCACCCTCCAGACTTCACCTTCTCCTTCTCCTTCTTCTGCTTCTTCTGATTCACCCTCCAGACTTCACCTTCTCCTTCTCCTTATTCTGCTTCTTCTGATTCACCCTCCAGACTTCACCTTCTCCTTCTCCTTCTCTGCTTCTTCTGATTCACCCTCCAGACTTCACCTTTTCCTTCTCCTTCTTCTGCTTCTTCTGATTCACCCTCCAGACTTCACCTTCTCCTTCTCCTTCTTCTGCTTCTTCTGATTCACCCTCCAGACTTCACCTTCTCCTTCTCCTTCTTCTACTTCTTCTGATTCACCCTCCAGACTTCACCTTCTCTTTCTCCTTCTTCTACTTCTTCTGATTCACCCTCCAGACTTCACCTTCTCCTTCTCTTTCTTCTGCTTCTTCTGATTCACCCTCCAGACTTCACCTTCTCCTTCTCCTTCTTCTGCTTCTTCTGATTCACCCTCCTAACTTCACCTTCTCCTTCTCCTTCTTCTGCTTCTTCTGATTCACCCTCCTGACTTCACCTTCTCCTTCTCCTTCTTCTGCTTCTTCTGATTCACCCTCCAGACTTCACCTTCTCCTTCTCCTTCTTCTGCTTCTTCTGATTCACCCTCCAGACTTCACCTTCTCCTTCTCCTTCTTCTGCTTCTTCTGATTCACCCTCCAGACCTCACCTTCTCCTTCTACTTCTTCTACTACTTCTGATTCACCCTCCAGACTTAATCTTCTCCTTCTCCTTCTTCTGCTTCTTCTGATTCACCCTCCAGACTTCACCTTCTCCTTCTCCTTCTTCTGCTTCTTCTGATTCACCCTACAGACCTCACCTTCTCCTTCTCCTTCTTCTACTTCTTCTGATACATCCTCCAGTCTTCACCTTCTCCTTCTCCTTCTTCTGTTTCTTCTGCTTCACCCTCCAGAATTCACCTTCTCCTTCTCTTTCTTCTGCTTCTTCTGATTCACCCTCCAGACTTCACCTTCTCCTTCTCCTTCTTCTGATTCTTCTGATTCACCCTCCAGACTTCACCTTCTCCTTCTCCTTCTTCTGCTTCTTCTGATTCACACTCCTGACTTCACCTTCTCCTTCTCCTTCTTCTACTTCTTCTGATTCACCCTCCTGACTTCACCTTCTCCTTCTCCTTCTTCTACTTCTTCTGCTTCACCCTCCAGACTTCACCTTCTCCTTCTCCTTCTTCTACTGCTTCTGATTCACCCTCCAGACTTCACCTTCTCCTTCTCCTTCTTCTACTTCTTCTGATTCACCCTCCAGACTTCACCTTCTCCTTCTCCTTCTTCTACTTCTTCTGATTCACCCTCCAGACTTCACCTTCTCCTTCTCCTTCTTCTGCTTCTTCTGATTCACCCTCCAGACTTCTCCTTCTCCTTCTCCTTATTCTGCTTCTTCTGATTCTCCCTCCAGACTTCACCTTCTCCTTCTCCTTCTTCTGCTTCTTCTGATTCACCCTCCAGACTTCACCTTCTCCTTCTCCTTCTTCTGCTTCTTCTGATTCATCCTCCAGACTTCACCTTCTCATTCTCCTTCTTCTACTTCTTCTGATTCACCCTCCAGACTTCACCTTCTCCTTCTCGTTCTTCTGCTTCTTCTGATTCACCCTCCAGACTTCACCTTCTCCTTCTCCTTCGTCAACTTCTTCTGATTCACCCTCCAGACCACACCTTCTCCTTCTCCTTCTTCTACTTCTGCTGATTCACCCTCCAGACTTCACCTTCTCCTTCTCGTTCTTCTGCTTCTTCTGATTCACCCTCCAGACTTCACCTTCTCCTTCTCCGTCTTCTACTTCTTCTGATTCACCCTCCAGACTTCACCTTCTCCTTCTCCTTCTTCTACTTCTTCTGATTCACCCTCCAGACTTCACCTTCTCCTTCTCCTTCTTCTACGTCTTCTGCTTCTCCCTCCAGACGTCACCTTCTCCTTCTCCTTCTTCTGCTTCTTCTGATTCACCCTCCAGACTTCACCTTCTCCTTCTCCTTCTTCTACTTCTTCTGATTCATCCTCCAGACATCACCTTCTCCTTCTCCTTCTTCTACTTCTTCTGATTCACCCTCCAGACTTCACCTTCTCCTTCTCCTTCTTCTACTTCTTCCGATTCACCCTCCTGACTTCACCTTCTCCTTCTCCTTCTTCTGCTTCTTCTGCTTCACCCTCCTGACTTCACCTTCTCCTTCTCCTTCTTCTACTTCTTCTGATTCACCCTCCTGACTTCACCTTCTCCTTCTCCTTCTTCTACTTCTTCTGATTCACCCTCCAGACTTCACCTTCTCCTTCTCCTTCTTCTGCTTCTTCTGCTTCACCCTCCAGACTTCACCTTCTCCTTCTCCTTCTTCTGCTTCTTCTGCTTCGCCCTCCAGACTTCACCTTCTCCTTCTCCTTCTTCTGCTTCTTCTGCTTCACCCTCCAGACTTCACCTTCTCCTTCTCCTTCTTCTGCTTCTTCTGCTTCACTCTCCTGACTTCACCTTCTCCTTCTCCTTCTTCTACTTCTTCTGATTCACCCTGCAGACTTCACCTTCTCCTTCTCCTTCTTCTGCTTCTTCTGCTGCGCCCTCCAGACTTCACCTTCTCCTTCTCCTTCTTCTGCTTCTTCTGCTTCACCCTCCTGACTTCACCTTCTCCCTCTCCTTCTTCTACTTCTTCTGCTTCACCCCCCTGACTTCACCTGCTCCTTCTCCTTCTTCTGCTTCTTCTGATTCACCCTCCTGACTTCACCTTCTCCTTCTCCTTCTTCTGCTTCTTCTAATTCACCCTCCAGACTTCACCTTCTCCTTCTCCTTCTTCTGCTTCTTCTGATTCACCCTCCAGACTTCACCTTCTCCTTCTCCTTCTTCTGCTTCTTCTGATTCACCCTCCAGACCTCATCTTCTCCTTCTCCTTCTTCTACTTCTTCTGATTCACCCTCCAGACTTCATCTTCTCCTTCTCCTTCTTCTGCTTCTTCTTATTCACCCTCCAGACTTCACCTTCTCCTTCTCCTTCTTCTGCTTCTTCTGATTCACCCTCCAGACTTCACCTTCTCCTTCTCCTTCTTCTGCTTCTTCTGCTTCACCCTCCAGACTTCACCTTCCCCTTCTCCTTCTTCTGCTTCTTCTGCTTCACCCTCCTGACTTCACCTTCTCCTTCTCCTTCTTCTACTTCTTCTGATTCACCCTCCAGACTTCACCTTCTCCTTCTCCTTCTTCTGCTTCTTCTGCTTCGCCCTCCAGACTTCACCTTCTCCTTCTCCTTCTTCTGCTTCTTCTGCTTCACTCTCCTGACTTCACCTTCTCCTTCTCCTTCTTCTACTTCTTCTGATTCACCCTCCAGACTTCACCCTCTCCTTCTCCTTCTTCTGCTTCTTCTGCTTCACCCTCCAGACTACACCTTCTCTTTCTCCTTCTTCTGCTTCTTCTGCTGCGCCCTCCAGACTTCACTTTCTCCTTCTCCTTCTTCTGCTTCTTCTGATTCACCCTCCAGACTTCACCTTCTCCTTCTCCTTCTTCTACTTCTTCTGATCCACCCTCCTGACTTCACCTTCTCCTTCTCCTTCTTCTGCTTCTTCTGCTTCACCCTCCAGACTTCACCTTCTCCTTCTCCTTCTTCTACTTCTTCTGCTTCACCCTCCAGACTTCACCTTCTCCTTCTCCTTCTTCTGCTTCTTCTGCTTCACCATCCTGACTTCACCTTATCCTTCTCCTTCTTCTACTTCTTCTGATTCGCCCTCCAGACTTCACCTACTCCTTCTCCTTCTTCTGCTTCTTCTGCTTCACCCTCCAGACTTCACCTTCTCCTTCTCCTTCTTCTGCTTCTTCTGCCTCGCCCTCCAGACTTCACCTTCTCCTTCTCCTTCTTCTGCTTCTTCTGCTTCACTCTCCTGACTTCACATTCTCCTTCTCCTTCTTCTACTTCTTCTGATTCACCCTCCAGACTTCACCCTCTCCTTCTCCTTCTTCTGCTTCTTCTGCTTCACCCTCCAGACTTCACCTTCTCCTTCTCCTTCTTCTGCTTCTTCTGCTTCACCGTCCTGACTTCACCTTCTCCTTCTCCTTCTTCTACTTCTTCTGCTTCACCCCCCTGACTTCACCTGCTCCTTCTCCTTCTTCTGCTTCTTCTGATTCACCCTCCTAACTTCACCTTCTCCTTCTCCTTCTTCTGCTTCTTCTGATTCACGCTCCTGACTTCACCTTTTCCTTCTCCTTCTTCTGCTTCTTCTGATTCACCCTCCAGACTTCACCTTCTCCTTCTCCTTCCTCTGCTTCTTCTGATTCACCCTCCAGACTTCACCTTCTCCTTCTCCTTCTTCTGCTTCTTCTGATTCACCCTCCAGACCTCACCTTCTCCTTCTCCTTCTTCTACTTCTTCTGATTCACCCTCCAGACTTCATCTTCTCCTTCTCCTTCTTCTGCTTCTTCTGATTCACCCTCCAGACTTCACCTTCTCCTTCTCCTTCTTCTACTTCTTCTGATTCACCCTCCAGACTTCACCTTCTCCTTCTCCTTCTTCTACTTCGTCTGATTCACCCTCCAGACTTCACCTTCTCCTTCTCCTTCTTCTACTTCTTCTGATTCACCCTCCAGTCTTCACCTACTCCTTCTCCTTCTTCTGTTTCTTCTGCTTCACCCTCCAGACTTCCCCTTCTCCTTCTCTTTCTTCTGCTTCTTCTGATTCACCCTCCAGACTTCATCTTCTCCTTCTCCTTCTTCTGATTCTTCTGATTCACCCTCCAGACTTCACCTTCTCCTTCTCCTTCTTCTGCTTCTTCTGATTCACCCTCCTGACTTCACCTTCTCCTTCTCCTTCTTCTACTTCTTCTGCTTCACCCTCCAGACTTCACCTTCCCCTTCTCCTTCTTCTACTTCTTCTGATTCACCCTCCAGACTTCACCTTCTCCTTCTCCTTCTTCTGCTTCTTCTGATTCACCCTCCAGACTTCACCTTCTCCTTCTCCTTATTCTGCTTCTTCTGATTCACCCTCCAGACTTCACCTTCTCCTTCTCCTTCTTCTGCTTCTTCTGATTCACCCTCCAGACTTCACCTTTTCCTTCTCCTTCTTCTGCTTCTTCTGATTCACCCTCCAGACTTCACCTTCTCCTTCTCCTTCTTCTGCTTCTTCTGATTCACCCTCCAGACTTCACCTTCTCCTTCTCCTTCTTCTACTTCTTCTGATTCACCCTCCAGACTTCACCTTCTCCTTCTCTTTCTTCTGCTTCTTCTGATTCTCCCTCCAGACTTCACCTTCTCCTTCTCCTTCTTCTGATTCTTCTGATTCACCCTCCAGACTTCACCTTCTCCTTCTCCTTCTTCTGCTTCTTCTGATTCACCCTCCTGACTTCACCTTCTCCTTCTCCTTCTTCTACTTCTTCTGATTCACCCTCCTGACTTCACCCTCTCCTTCTCCATCTTCTGCTTCTTCTGCTTCACCCTCCAGACTTCACCTTCTCTTTCTCCTTCTTCTGCTTCTTCTGCTGCGCCCTCCAGACTTCACCTTCTCCTTCTCCTTCTTCTGCTTCTTCTGATTCACCCTCCAGACTTCACCTTCTCCTTCTCCTTCTTCTACTTCTTCTGATCCACCCTCCTGACTTCACCTTCTCCTTCTCCTTCTTCTGCTTCTTCTGCTTCACCCTCCAGACTTCACCTTCTCCTTCTCCTTCTTCTACTTCTTCTGCTTCACCCTCCAGACTTCACCTTCTCCTTCTCCTTCTTCTGCTTCTTCTGCTTCACCATCCTGACTTCACCTTAGCCTTCTCCTTCTTCTACTTCTTCTGATTCACCCTCCAGACTTCACCTACTCCTTCTCCTTCTTCTGCTTCTTCTGCTTCACCCTCCAGACTTCACCTTCTCCTTCTCCTTCTTCTGCTTCTTCTGCTTCGCCCTCCAGACTTCACCTTCTCCTTCTCCTTCTTCTGCTTCTTCTGCTTCACTCTCCTGACTTCACATTCTCCTTCTCCTTCTTCTACTTCTTCTGATTCACCCTCCAGACTTCACCCTCTCCTTCTCCTTCTTCTGCTTCTTCTGCTTCACCCTCCAGACTTCACCTTCTCCTTCTCCTTCTTCTGCTTCTTCTGCTTCACCGTCCTGACTTCACCTTCTCCTTCTCCTTCTTCTAATTCTTCTGCTTCACCCCCCTGACTTCACCTGCTCCTTCTCCTTCTTCTGCTTCTTCTGATTCACCCTCCTAACTTCACCTTCTCCTTCTCCTTCTTCTGCTTCTTCTGATTCACGCTCCTGACTTCACCTTTTCCTTCCCCTTCTTCTGCTTCTTCTGATTCACCCTCCAGACTTCACCTTCTCCTTCTCCTTCCTCTGCTTCTTCTGATTCACCCTCCAGACTTCACCTTCTCCTTCTCCTTCTTCTGCTTCTTCTGATTCACCCTCCAGACCTCACCTTCTCCTTCTCCTTCTTCTACTTCTTCTGATTCACCCTCCAGACTTCATCTTCTCCTTCTCCTTCTTCTGCTTCTTCTGATTCACCCTCCAGACTTCACCTTCTCCTTCTCCTTCTTCTACTTCTTCTGATTCACCCTCCAGACTTCACCTTCTCCTTCTCCTTCTTCTACTTCGTCTGATTCACCCTCCAGACTTCACCTTCTCCTTCTCCTTCTTCTACTTCTTCTGATTCACCCTCCAGTCTTCACCTACTCCTTCTCCTTCTTCTGTTTCTTTTGCTTCACCCTCCAGACTTCCCCTTCTCCTTCTCTTTCTTCTGCTTCTTCTGATTCACCCTCCAGACTTCATCTTCTCCTTCTCCTTCTTCGGATTCTTCTGATTCACCCTCCAGACTTCACCTTCTCCTTCTCCTTCTTCTGCTTCTTCTGATTCACCCTCCTGACTTCACCTTCTCCTTCTCCTTCTTCTACTTCTTCTGCTTCACCCTCCAGACTTCACCTTCTCCTTCTCCTTCTTCTACTTCTTCTGATTCACCCTCCAGACTTCACCTTCTCCTTCTCCTTCTTCTGCTTCTTCTGATTCACCCTCCAGACTTCACCTTCTCCTTCTCCTTATTCTGCTTCTTCTGATTCACCCTCCAGACTTCACCTTCTCCTTCTCCTTCTCTGCTTCTTCTGATTCACCCTCCAGACTTCACCTTTTCCTTCTCCTTCTTCTGCTTCTTCTGATTCACCCTCCAGACTTCACCTTCTCCTTCTCCTTCTTCTGCTTCTTCTGATTCACCCTCCAGACTTCACCTTCTCCTTCTCCTTCTTCTACTTCTTCTGATTCACCCTCCAGACTTCACCTTCTCTTTCTCCTTCTTCTACTTCTTCTGATTCACCCTCCAGACTTCACCTTCTCCTTCTCTTTCTTCTGCTTCTTCTGATTCACCCTCCAGACTTCACCTTCTCCTTCTCCTTCTTCTGCTTCTTCTGATTCACCCTCCTAACTTCACCTTCTCCTTCTCCTTCTTCTGCTTCTTCTGATTCACCCTCCTGACTTCACCTTCTCCTTCTCCTTCTTCTGCTTCTTCTGATTCACCCTCCAGACTTCACCTTCTCCTTCTCCTTCTTCTGCTTCTTCTGATTCACCCTCCAGACTTCACCTTCTCCTTCTCCTTCTTCTGCTTCTTCTGATTCACCCTCCAGACCTCACCTTCTCCTTCTACTTCTTCTACTACTTCTGATTCACCCTCCAGACTTAATCTTCTCCTTCTCCTTCTTCTGCTTCTTCTGATTCACCCTCCAGACTTCACCTTCTCCTTCTCCTTCTTCTGCTTCTTCTGATTCACCCTACAGACTTCACCTTCTCCTTCTCCTTCTTCTACTTCTTCTGATTCACCCTCCAGACCTCACCTTCTCCTTCTCCTTCTTCTACTTCTTCTGATACATCCTCCAGTCTTCACCTTCTCCTTCTCCTTCTTCTGTTTCTTCTGCTTCACCCTCCAGAATTCACCTTCTCCTTCTCTTTCTTCTGCTTCTTCTGATTCACCCTCCAGACTTCACCTTCTCCTTCTCCTTCTTCTGATTCTTCTGATTCACCCTCCAGACTTCACCTTCTCCTTCTCCTTCTTCTGCTTCTTCTGATTCACACTCCTGACTTCACCTTCTCCTTCTCCTTCTTCTACTTCTTCTGATTCACCCTCCTGACTTCACCTTCTCCTTCTCCTTCTTCTACTTCTTCTGCTTCACCCTCCAGACTTCACCTTCTCCTTCTCCTTCTTCTACTGCTTCTGATTCACCCTCCAGACTTCACCTTCTCCTTCTCCTTCTTCTACTTCTTCTGATTCACCCTCCAGACTTCACCTTCTCCTTCTCCTTCTTCTACTTCTTCTGATTCACCCTCCAGACTTCACCTTCTCCTTCTCCTTCTTCTGCTTCTTCTGATTCACCCTCCAGACTTCTCCTTCTCCTTCTCCTTATTCTGCTTCTTCTGATTCTCCCTCCAGACTTCACCTTCTCCTTCTCCTTCTTCTGCTTCTTCTGATTCACCCTCCAGACTTCACCTTCTCCTTCTCCTTCTTCTGCTTCTTCTGATTCATCCTCCAGACTTCACCTTCTCATTCTCCTTCTTCTACTTCTTCTGATTCACCCTCCAGACTTCACCTTCTCCTTCTCGTTCTTCTGCTTCTTCTGATTCACCCTCCAGACTTCACCTTCTCCTTCTCCTTCGTCAACTTCTTCTGATTCACCCTCCAGACCACACCTTCTCCTTCTCCTTCTTCTACTTCTGCTGATTCACCCTCCAGACTTCACCTTCTCCTTCTCGTTCTTCTGCTTCTTCTGATTCACCCTCCAGACTTCACCTTCTCCTTCTCCGTCTTCTACTTCTTCTGATTCACCCTCCAGACTTCACCTTCTCCTTCTCCTTCTTCTACTTCTTCTGATTCACCCTCCAGACTTCACCTTCTCCTTCTCCTTCTTCTACGTCTTCTGCTTCTCCCTCCAGACGTCACCTTCTCCTTCTCCTTCTTCTGCTTCTTCTGATTCACCCTCCAGACTTCACCTTCTCCTTCTCCTTCTTCTACTTCTTCTGATTCATCCTCCAGACATCACCTTCTCCTTCTCCTTCTTCTACTTCTTCTGATTCACCCTCCAGACTTCACCTTCTCCTTCTCCTTCTTCTACTTCTTCCGATTCACCCTCCTGACTTCACCTTCTCCTTCTCCTTCTTCTGCTTCTTCTGCTTCACCCTCCTGACTTCACCTTCTCCTTCTCCTTCTTCTACTTCTTCTGATTCACCCTCCTGACTTCACCTTCTCCTTCTCCTTCTTCTACTTCTTCTGATTCACCCTCCAGACTTCACCTTCTCCTTCTCCTTCTTCTGCTTCTTCTGCTTCACCCTCCAGACTTCACCTTCTCCTTCTCCTTCTTCTGCTTCTTCTGCTTCGCCCTCCAGACTTCACCTTCTCCTTCTCCTTCTTCTGCTTCTTCTGCTTCACCCTCCAGACTTCACCTTCTCCTTCTCCTTCTTCTGCTTCTTCTGCTTCACTCTCCTGACTTCACCTTCTCCTTCTCCTTCTTCTACTTCTTCTGATTCACCCTGCAGACTTCACCTTCTCCTTCTCCTTCTTCTGCTTCTTCTGCTGCGCCCTCCAGACTTCACCTTCTCCTTCTCCTTCTTCTGCTTCTTCTGCTTCACCCTCCTGACTTCACCTTCTCCCTCTCCTTCTTCTACTTCTTCTGCTTCACCCCCCTGACTTCACCTGCTCCTTCTCCTTCTTCTGCTTCTTCTGATTCACCCTCCTGACTTCACCTTCTCCTTCTCCTTCTTCTGCTTCTTCTAATTCACCCTCCAGACTTCACCTTCTCCTTCTCCTTCTTCTGCTTCTTCTGATTCACCCTCCAGACTTCACCTTCTCCTTCTCCTTCTTCTGCTTCTTCTGATTCACCCTCCAGACCTCATCTTCTCCTTCTCCTTCTTCTACTTCTTCTGATTCACCCTCCAGACTTCATCTTCTCCTTCTCCTTCTTCTGCTTCTTCTTATTCACCCTCCAGACTTCACCTTCTCCTTCTCCTTCTTCTGCTTCTTCTGATTCACCCTCCAGACTTCACCTTCTCCTTCTCCTTCTTCTGCTTCTTCTGCTTCACCCTCCAGACTTCACCTTCCCCTTCTCCTTCTTCTGCTTCTTCTGCTTCACCCTCCTGACTTCACCTTCTCCTTCTCCTTCTTCTACTTCTTCTGATTCACCCTCCAGACTTCACCTACTCCTTCTCCTTCTTCTGCTTCTTCTGCTTCACCCTCCAGACTTCACCTTCTCCTTCTCCTTCTTCTGCTTCTTCTGCTTCGCCCTCCAGACTTCACCTTCTCCTTCTCCTTCTTCTGCTTCTTCTGCTTCACTCTCCTGACTTCACCTTCTCCTTCTCCTTCTTCTACTTCTTCTGATTCACCCTCCAGACTTCACCCTCTCCTTCTCCTTCTTCTGCTTCTTCTGCTTCACCCTCCAGACTACACCTTCTCTTTTTCCTTCTTCTGCTTCTTCTGCTGCGCCCTCCAGACTTCACTTTCTCCTTCTCCTTCTTCTGCTTCTTCTGATTCACCCTCCAGACTTCACCTTCTCCTTCTCCTTCTTCTACTTCTTCTGATCCACCCTCCTGACTTCACCTTCTCCTTCTCCTTCTTCTGCTTCTTCTGCTTCACCCTCCAGACTTCACCTTCTCCTTCTCCTTCTTCTACTTCTTCTGCTTCACCCTCCAGACTTCACCTTCTCCTTCTCCTTCTTCTGCTTCTTCTGCTTCACCATCCTGACTTCACCTTATCCTTCTCCTTCTTCTACTTCTTCTGATTCGCCCTCCAGACTTCACCTACTCCTTCTCCTTCTTCTGCTTCTTCTGCTTCACCCTCCAGACTTCACCTTCTCCTTCTCCTTCTTCTGCTTCTTCTGCCTCGCCCTCCAGACTTCACCTTCTCCTTCTCCTTCTTCTGCTTCTTCTGCTTCACTCTCCTGACTTCACATTCTCCTTCTCCTTCTTCTACTTCTTCTGATTCACCCTCCAGACTTCACCCTCTCCTTCTCCTTCTTCTGCTTCTTCTGCTTCACCCTCCAGACTTCACCTTCTCCTTCTCCTTCTTCTGCTTCTTCTGCTTCACCGTCCTGACTTCACCTTCTCCTTCTCCTTCTTCTACTTCTTCTGCTTCACCCCCCTGACTTCACCTGCTCCTTCTCCTTCTTCTGCTTCTTCTGATTCACCCTCCTAACTTCACCTTCTCCTTCTCCTTCTTCTGCTTCTTCTGATTCACGCTCCTGACTTCACCTTTTCCTTCTCCTTCTTCTGCTTCTTCTGATTCACCCTCCAGACTTCACCTTCTCCTTCTCCTTCCTCTGCTTCTTCTGATTCACCCTCCAGACTTCACCTTCTCCTTCTCCTTCTTCTGCTTCTTCTGATTCACCCTCCAGACCTCACCTTCTCCTTCTCCTTCTTCTACTTCTTCTGATTCACCCTCCAGACTTCATCTTCTCCTTCTCCTTCTTCTGCTTCTTCTGATTCACCCTCCAGACTTCACCTTCTCCTTCTCCTTCTTCTACTTCTTCTGATTCACCCTCCAGACTTCACCTTCTCCTTCTCCTTCTTCTACTTCGTCTGATTCACCCTCCAGACTTCACCTTCTCCTTCTCCTTCTTCTACTTCTTCTGATTCACCCTCCAGTCTTCACCTACTCCTTCTCCTTCTTCTGTTTCTTCTGCTTCACCCTCCAGACTTCCCCTTCTCCTTCTCTTTCTTCTGCTTCTTCTGATTCACCCTCCAGACTTCATCTTCTCCTTCTCCTTCTTCTGATTCTTCTGATTCACCCTCCAGACTTCACCTTCTCCTTCTCCTTCTTCTGCTTCTTCTGATTCACCCTCCTGACTTCACCTTCTCCTTCTCCTTCTTCTACTTCTTCTGCTTCACCCTCCAGACTTCCCCTTCCCCTTCTCCTTCTTCTACTTCTTCTGATTCACCCTCCAGACTTCACCTTCTCCTTCTCCTTCTTCTGCTTCTTCTGATTCACCCTCCAGACTTCACCTTCTCCTTCTCCTTATTCTGCTTCTTCTGATTCACCCTCCAGACTTCACCTTCTCCTTCTCCTTCTTCTGCTTCTTCTGATTCACCCTCCAGACTTCACCTTTTCCTTCTCCTTCTTCTGCTTCTTCTGATTCACCCTCCAGACTTCACCTTCTCCTTCTCCTTCTTCTGCTTCTTCTGATTCACCCTCCAGACTTCACCTTCTCCTTCTCCTTCTTCTACTTCTTCTGATTCACCCTCCAGACTTCACCTTCTCCTTCTCTTTCTTCTGCTTCTTCTGATTCTCCCTCCAGACTTCACCTTCTCCTTCTCCTTCTTCTGATTCTTCTGATTCACCCTCCAGACTTCACCTTCTCCTTCTCCTTCTTCTGCTTCTTCTGATTCACCCTCCTGACTTCACCTTCTCCTTCTCCTTCTTCTACTTCTTCTGATTCACCCTCCTGACTTCACCTTCTCATTCTCCTTCTTCAACTTCTTCTGCTTCACCCTCCAGACTTCACCTTCTCCTTCTCCTTCTTCTACTTCTTCTGATTCACCCTCCAGACTTCACCTTCTCCTTCTCCTTCTTCTACTTCTTCTGATTCACCCTCCAGACTTCACCTTCTCCTTCTCCTTCTTCTACTTCTTCTGATTCACCCTCCAGACTTCACCTTCTCCTTCTCCTTATTCTGCTTCTTCTGGTTCACCCTCCAGACTTCACCTTCTCCTTCTCCTTCTTCTGCTTCTTCTGATTCACCCTCCAGACTTCACCTTCTCCTTCTCCTTCTTCTGCTTCTTCTGATTCACCCTCCAGACTTCACCTTCTCCTTCTCCTTCTTCTACTTCTTCTGATTCACCCTCCAGACTTCATCTTCTCCTTCTCCTTCTTCTGCTTCTTCTGATTCACCCTCCAGACTTCACCTTCTCCTTCTCCTTCTTCTACTTCTTCTGATTCACCCTCCAGACTTCACCTTCTCCTTCTCCTTCTTCTGTTTCTTCTGATTCACCCTCCAGACTTCACCTTCTCCTTCTCCTTCTTCTACTTCTTCTGATTCACCCTCCAGACTTCATCTTCTCCTTCTCCTTCTTCTGCATCTTCTGATTCACCCTCCAGACTTCACCTTCTCCTTCTCCTTCTTCTGCTTCTTCTGATTCACCCTCCAGACTTCACCTTCTCCTTCTCCTTCTTCTACTTCTTCTGATTCACCCTCCAGACTTCACCTTCTCCTTCTCCTTCTTCTACTTCTTCTGATTCACCCTCCAGTCTTCACATTCTCCTTCTCCTTCTTCTGTTTCTTCTGCTTCAGCCTCCAGACTTCACCTTCTCCTTCTCTTTCTTCTGATTCTTCTGATTCACCATCCAGACTTCACCTTCTCCTTCTCCTTCTTCTGATTCTTCTGATTCACCCTCCAGACTTCACCTTCTCCTTCTCCTTCTTCTGCTTCTTCTGATTCACCCTCCTGGCTTCACCTTCTCCTTCTCCTTCTTCTACTTCTTCTGATTCACCCTCCTGACTTCACCTTCTCCTTCTCCTTCTTCTCCTTCTTCTGCTTCACCCTCCAGACTTCACCTTCTCCTTCTCCTTCTTCTACCTCTTCTGATTCACCCTCCAGACTTCACCTTCTCCTTCTCCTTCTTCTGCTTCTTCTGATTCACCCTCCAGACTTCACCTTCTCCTTCTCCTTATTCTGCTTCTTCTGATTCACCCTCCAGACTTCACCTTCTCCTTCTCCTTATTCTGCTTCTTCTGATTCAACCTCCAGACTTCACCTTCTCCTTCTCCTTCTTCTGCTTGTTCTGATTCACCCTCCAGATTTCACCTTCTCCTTCTCCTTCTTCTGTTTCTTCTGATTCGCCCTCCAGACTTCACCTTTTCCTTCTCCTTCTTCTGCTTCTTCTGATTCACCCTCCTGACTTCACCTTCTCCTTCTCCTTCTTCTACTTCTTCTGATTCACCCTCCTGACTTCACCTTCTCCTTCTCCTTCTTCTACTTCTTCTGCTTCACCCCCCAGACTTCACCTTCTCCTTCTCCTTCTTCTACTTCTTCTGATTCACCCTCCAGACTTCACCTTCTCCTTCTCCTTCTTCTGCTTCTTCTGATTCACCCTCCAGACTACACCTTCTCCTTCTCCTTATTCTGCTTCTTCTGATTCACCCTCCAGACTTCACCTTCTCCTTCTCCTTCTTCTGCTTCTTCTGATTCACCCTCCAGACTTCACCTTCTACTTCTCCTTCTTCTGCTTCTTCTGATTCACCCTCCAGACATCACCTTCTCCTTCTCCTTCTTCTGCTTCTTCTGATTCACCCTCCAGACTTCACCTTCTCCTTCTCCTTCTTCTACTTCTTCTGATTCACCCTCCAGACTTCACCTTCTCCTTCTCTTTCTTCTGCTTCTTCTGATTCACCCTCCAGACTTCACCTTCTCCTTCTCCTTCTTCTGATTCTTCTGATTCACCCTCCACACTTCACCTTCTCCTTCTCCTTCTTCTGCTTCTTCTGATTCACCCTCCTGACTTCACCTTCTCCTTCTCCTTCTTCTACTTCTTCTGATTCACCCTCCTGACTTCACCTTCTCCTTCTCCTTCTTCTACTTTTTCTGCTTCACGCTCCAGACTTCACCTTCTCCTTCTCCTTTTTCTACTTCTTCTGATTCACCCTCCAGACTTCACCTTCTCCTTCTCCTTCTTCTACTTCTTCTGATTCACCCTACAGACTTCACCTTCTCCTTCTCCTTCTTCTGCTTCTACTGATTCACCCTCCAGACTTCACCTTCTCCTTCTCCTTATTCTGCTTCTTCTGTTTCACCCTCCAGACTTCACCTTCTCCTTCTCCTTCTTCTGCTTCTTCTGATTCACCCTCCAGACTTCACCTTCTCCTTCTCCTTCTTCTGCTTCTTCTGATTCACCCTCCAGACTTCACCTTCTCCTTCTCCTTCTTCTACTTCTTCTGATTCACCCTCCAGACTTCACCTTCTCCTTCTCCTTCTTCTGCTTCTTCTGATTCACCCTCCAGACTTCACCTTCTCCTTCTCCTTCGTCTACTTCCTCTGATACACCCTCCAGACTTCACCTTCTCCTTCTCCTTCTTCTACTTCTTCTGATTCACCCTCCAGACTTCACCATCTCCTTCTCCTTCTTCTACTTCTTCTGATTCACCCTCCAGTCTTCACCTTCTCCTTCTCCTTCTTCTGTTTCTTCTGTTTCACCCTCCAGACTTCATCTTCTCCTTCTCCTTCTTCTCCTTCTTCTGATTCACCCTCCAGACTTCACCTTCTCCTTCTCCTTCTTCTACTTCTTCTGATTCACCCTCCAGACTTCATCTTCTCCTTCTCCTTCTGCTCCTTCTTCTGATTCACCCTCCAGACTTCACCTTCTCCTTCTCCTTCTTCTGCTTCTTCTGATTCACCCTCCAGACTTCACCTTCTCCTTCTCCTTCTTCTACTTCTTCTGATTCACCCTCCAGACTTCACCTTCTCCTTCTCCTTCTTCTACTTCTTCTGATTCACCCTCCAGTCTTCACCTTCTCCTTCTCCTTCTTCTGTTTCTTCTGCTTCACCCTCCAGACTTCACCTTCTCCTTCTCTTTCTTCTGCTTCTTCTGATTCACCCTCCAGACTTCACCTTCTCCTTCTCCTTCTTCTGATTCTTCTGATTCACCCTCCAGACTTCACCTTCTCCTTCTCCTTCTTCTGCTTCTTCTGATTCACCCTCCAGACCTCACCTTCTCCTTCTCCTTCTTCTACTTCTTCTGATTCACCCTCCTGACTTCACCTTCTACTTCTCCTTCATCTACTTCTTCTGCTTCACCCTCCAAACTTCACCTTCTCCTTCTCCTTCTTCTACTTCTTCTGATTCACCCTCCAGACTTCACCTTCTCCTTCTCCTTCTTCTACTTCTTCTGATTCACCCTCCAGACTTCACCTTCTCCTTCTCCTTCTTCTGCTTCTTCTGATTCACCCTCCAGACTTCACCTTCTCCTTCTCCTTATTCTGCTTCTTCTGATTCACCCTCCAGACTTCACCTTCTCCTTCTCCTTCTTCTGCTTATTCTGATTCACCCTCCAGACTTCACCTTCTCCTTCTCCTTCGTCTACTTCTTCTGATTCACCCTCCAGACTACACCTTCTCCTTCTCCTTCTTCTACTTCTTCTGATTCACCCTCCAGACTTCACCTTCTCCTTCTCCTTCTTCTACTTCTTCTGATTCACCCTCCAGACTTCATCTTCTCCTTCTCCTTCTTCTGCTTCTTCTGATTCACCCTCCAGACTTCACCTTCTCCTTCTCCTTCTTCTGCTTCTTCTGATTCACCCTCCAGACTTCAACTACTCCTTCTCCTTCTTCTACTTCTTCTGATTCACCCTCCAGACTTCACCTTCTCCTTCTCCTTCTTCTACTTCTTCTGATTCACCCTCCAGTCTTCACCTTCTCCTTCTCCTTCTTCTGTTTCTTCTGCTTCACCCTCCAGACTTCACCTTCTCCTTCTCTTTCTTCTGCTTCTTCTGATTCACCCTCCAGACTTCACCTTCTCCTTCTCCTTCTTCTGATTCTTCTGATTCCCCCTCCAGACTTCACCTTCTCCTTCTCCTTCTTCTACTTCTTCTGATTCACCCTCCTGACTTCACCTTCTCCTTCTCCTTCTTCTACTTCTTCTGATTCACCCTCCTGACTTCACCTTCTCCTTCTCCTTCTTCTACTTCTTCTGCTTCACCCTCCAGACTTCACCTTCTCCTTCTCCTTCTTCTACTTCTTCTGATTCACCCTCCAGACTTCACCTTCTCCTTCTCCTTCTTCTGCTTCTTCTGATTCACCCTCCAGACTTCACCTTCTCCTTCTCCTTATTCTGCTTCTTCTGTTTCACCCTCCAGACTTCAACTTCTCCTTCTCCTTCTTCTGCTTCTTCTGATTCACCCTCCAGACTTCACCTTCTCCTTCTCCTTCTTCTGCTTCTTCTGATTCACCCTCCAGACTTCACCTTCTCCTTCTCCTTCTTCTACTTCTTCTGATTCACCCTCCAGACTTCACCTTCTCCTTCTCCTTCTTCTGCTTCTTCTGATTCACCCTCCAGACTTCACCTTCTCCTTCTCCTTCGTCTACTTCTTCTGATTCACCCTCCAGACTACACCTTCTCCTTCTCCTTCTTCTACTTCTTCTGATTCACCCTCCAGACTTCATCTTCTCCTTCTCCTTCTTCTCCTTCTTCTGATTCACCCTCCAGACTTCACCTTCTCCTTCTCCTTCTTCTGCTTCTTCTGATTCACCCTCCAGACTTCACCTTCTCCTTCTCCTTCTTCTACTTCTTCTGATTCACCCTCCAGACTTCACCTTCTCCTTCTCCTTCTTCTACTTCTTCTGATTCACCCTCCAGTCTTCACCTTCTCCTTCTCCTTCTTCTGTTTCTTCTGCTTCACCCTCCAGACTTCACCTTCTCCTTCTCTTTCTTCTGCTTCTTCTGATTCACCCTCCAGACTTCACCTTCTCCTTCTCCTTCTTCTGATTCTTCTGATTCACCCTCCAGACTTCACCTTCTCCTTCTCCTTCTTCTGCTTCTTCTGATTCACCCTCCAGACCTCACCTTCTCCTTCTCCTTCTTCTACTTCTTCTGATTCACCCTCCTGACTTCACCTTCTCCTTCTCCTTCATCTACGTCTTCTGCTTCACCCTCCAGACTTCACCTTCTCCTTCTCCTTCTTCTACTTCTTCTGATTCACCCTCCAGACTTCACCTTCTCCTTCTCCTTCTTCTACTTCTTCTGATTCACCCTCCAGACTTCACCTTCTCCTTCTCCTTCTTCTACTTCTTCTGATTCACCCTCCAGACTTCACCTTCTCCTTCTCCTTCTTCTGCTTCTTCTGATTCACCCTCCAGACTTCACCTTCTCCTTCTCCTTATTCTGCTTCTTCTGATTCACCCTCCAGACTTCACCTTCTCCTTCTCCTTCTACTGCTTCTTCTGATTCACCCTCCAGACTTCACCTTCTCCTTCTCCTTCTTCTGCTTCTTCTGATTCACCCTCCAGACTTCACCTTCTCCTTCTCCTTCTTCTACTTCTTCTGATTCACCCTCCAGACTTCACATTCTCCTTCTCCTTCTTCTGCTTCTTCTGATTCACCCTCCAGACTTCACCTTCTCCTTCTCCTTCGTCTACTTCTTCTGATTCACCCTCCAGACTACACCTTCTCCTTCTCCTTCTTCTACTTCTTCTGATTCACCCTCCAGACTTCACCTTCTCCTTCTACTTCTCTTTCTTCTGATTCACCCTCCAGACTTCATCTTCTCCTTCTCCTTCTTCTACTTCTTCTGATTCACCCTCCAGACTTCATCTTCTCCTTCTCCTTCTTCTACTTCTTCTGATTCACCCTCCAGACTTCATCTTCTCCTTCTCCTTCTTCTGCTTCTTCTGATTCACCCTCCAGACTTCATCTTCTCCTTCTCCTTCTTCTGCTTCTTCTGATTCACCCTCCAGACTTCACCTTCTCCTTCTCCTTCTTCTGCTTCTTCTGATTCACCCTCCAGACTTCAACATCTCCTTCTCCTTCTTCTACTTCTTCTGATTCACCCTCCAGACATCACCTTCTCCTTCTCCTTCTTCTACTTCTTCTGATTCACCCTCCAGTCTTCACCTTCTCCTTCTCCTTCTTCTGTTTCTTCTGCTTCACCCTCCAGACTTCACATTCTCCTTCTCCTTCTTCTGCTTCTTCTGCTTCACACTCCAGACTTCACCTTCTCCTTCTCCTTCTTCTGCTTCTTCTGCTGCGCCCTCCAGGCTTCACCTTCTCCTTCTCCTTCTTCTGCTTCTTCTGCTTCACCGTCCTGACTTCACCTTCTCCTTCTCCTTCTTCTACTTCTTCTGCTACACCCCCCTGACTTCACCTGCTCCTTCTCCTTCTTCTGCTTCTTCTGATTCACCCTCCTAAATTCACCTTCTCCTTCTCCTTCTTCTGCTTCTTCTGATTCACCCTCCTGACTTCTCCTTCTCCTTCTCCTTCTTCTGCTTCTTCTGATTCACCCTCCAGACTTCACCTTCTCCTTCTCCTTCTTCTGCTTCTTCTGATTCACCCTCCAGACTTCACCTTCTCCTTCTCCTTCTTCTGCTTCTTCTGCTTCACCCTCCAGACTTCACCTTCTCCTTCTCCTTCTTCTGCTTCTTCTGCTTCACCCTCCTGACTTCACCTTCTCCTTCTCCTTCTTCTACTTCTTCTGATTCACCCTCCAGACTTCACCTACTCCTTCTCCTTCTTCTGCTTCTTCTGCTTCACCCTCCAGACTTCACCTTCTCCTTCTCCTTCTTCTGCTTCTTCTGCTTCGCCCTCCAGACTTCATCTTCTCCTTCTCCTTCTTCTGCTTCTTCTGCTTCACTCTCCTGACTTCACCTTCTCCTTCTCCTTCTTCTACTTCTTCTGATTCACCCTCCAGACTTCACCCTCTCCTTCTCCTTCTTCTGCTTCTTCTGCTTCACCCTCCAGACTTCACCTTCTCTTTCTCCTTCTTCTGCTTCTTCTGCAGCGCCCTCCAGACTTCACCTTCTCCTTCTCCTTCTTCTGCTTCTTCTGATTCACCCTCCAGACTTCACCTTCTCCTTCTCCTTCTTCTACTTCTTCTGATCCACCCTCCTGACTTCACCTTCTCCTTCTCCTTCTTCTGCTTCTTCTGCTTCACCCTCCAGACTTCACCTTCTCCTTCTCCTTCTTCTGCTTCTTCTGCTTCACCCACCAGACTTCACCTTCTCCTTCTCCTTCTTCTGCTTCTTCTGCTTCACCCTCCTGACTTCACCTTATCCTTCTCCTTCTTCTACTTCTTCTGATTCACCCTCCAGACTTCACCTACTCCTTCTCCTTCTTCTGCTTCTTCTGCTTCACCCTCCAGACTTCACCTTCTCCTTCTCCTTCTTCTGCTTCTTCTGCTTCGCCCTCCAGACTTCACCTTCTCCTTCTCCTTCTTCTGCTTCTTCTGCTTCAGTCTCCTGACTTCACCTTCTCCTTCTCCTTCGTCTACTTCTTCTGATTCACCCTCCAGACTTCACCCTCTCCTTCTCCTTCTTCTGCTTCACCCTCCAGACTTCACCTTCTCCTTCTCCTTCTTCTGCTTCTTCTGCTTCACCGTCCTGACTTCACCTTCTCCTTCTCCTTCTTCTACTTCTTCTGCTTCACCCCCCTGACTTCACCTGCTCCTTCTCCTTCTTCTGCTTCTTCTGATTCACCCTCCTAACTTCACCTTCTCCTTCTCCTTCTTCTGCTTCTTCTGATTCACCCTCCAGACTTCACCTTCTCCTTCTCCTTCTTCTACTTCGTCTGATTCACCCTCCAGACTTCACCTTCTCCTTCTCCTTCTTCTACTTCTTCTGATTCACCCTCCAGTATTCACCTACTCCTTCTCCTTCTTCTGTTTCTTCTGCTTCACCCTCCAGACTTCACCTTCTCCTTCACTTTCTTCTGCTTCTTCTGATTCACCCTCCAGACTTCATCTTCTCCTTCTCCTTCTTCTGATTCTTCTGATTCACCCTCCAGACTTCACCTTCTCCTTCTCCTTCTTCTGCTTCTTCTGATTCACCCTCCTGACTTCACCTTCTCCTTCTCCTTCTTCTACTTCTTCTGCTTCACCCTCCAGACTTCACCTTCTCCTTCTCCTTCTTCTACTTCTTCTGATTCACCCTCCAGACTTCACCTTCTCCTTCTCCTTCTTCTGCTTCTTCTGATTCACCCTCCAGACTTCACCTTCTCCTTCTCCTTCGTCTACTTCTTCTGATTCACCCTCCAGACTTCATCTTCTCCTTCTCCTTCTTCTGATTCTTCTGATTCACCCTCCAGACTTCACCTTCTCCTTCTCCTTCTTCTGCTTCTTCTGATTCACCCTCCTGACTTCACCTTCTCCTTCTCCTTCTTCTACTTCTTCTGCTTCACCCTCCAGACTTCACCTTCTCCTTCTCCTTCTTCTACTTCTTCTGATTCACCCTCCAGACTTCACCTTCTCCTTCTCCTTCTTCTGCTTCTTCTGATTCACCCTCCAGACTTCACCTTCTCCTTCTCCTTATTCTGCTTCTTCTGATTCACCCATCAGACTTCACCTTTTCCTTCTCCTTCTTCTGCTTCTTCTGATTCACCCTCCTGACTTCACCTTCTCCTTCTCCTTCTTCTACTTCTTCTGATTCAACCTCCTGACTTCACCTTCTCCTTCTCCTTCTTCTACTTCTTCTGCTTCACCCCCCAGACTTCACCTTCTCCTTCTCCTTCTTCTACTTCTTCTGATTCACCCTCCAGACTTCACCTTCTCCTTCTCCTTCTTCTGCTTCTTCTGATTCACCCTCCAGACTTCACCTTCTCCTTCTCCTTCTTCTACGTCTTCTGCTTCTCCCTCCAGACGTCACCTTCTCCTTCTCCTTCTTCTGCTTCTTCTGATTCACCCTCCAGACTTCACCTTCTCCTTCTCCTTCTTCTACTTCTTCTGATTCATCCTCCAGACATCACCTTCTCCTTCTCCTTCTTCTACTTCTTCTGATTCACCCTCCAGACTTCACCTTCTCCTTCTCCTTCTTCTACTTCTTCCGATTCACCCTCCTGACTTCACCTTCTCCTTCTCCTTCTTCTGCTTCTTCTGCTTCACCCTCCTGACTTCACCTTCTCCTTCTCCTTCTTCTACTTCTTCTGATTCACCCTCCTGACTTCACCTTCTCCTTCTCCTTCTTCTACTTCTTCTGATTCACCCTCCAGACTTCACCTTCTCCTTCTCCTTCTTCTGCTTCTTCTGCTTCACCCTCCAGACTTCACCTTCTCCTTCTCCTTCTTCTGCTTCTTCTGCTTCGCCCTCCAGACTTCACCTTCTCCTTCTCCTTCTTCTGCTTCTTCTGCTTCACCCTCCAGACTTCACCTTCTCCTTCTCCTTCTTCTGCTTCTTCTGCTTCACTCTCCTGACTTCACCTTCTCCTTCTCCTTCTTCTACTTCTTCTGATTCACCCTGCAGACTTCACCTTCTCCTTCTCCTTCTTCTGCTTCTTCTGCTGCGCCCTCCAGACTTCACCTTCTCCTTCTCCTTCTTCTGCTTCTTCTGCTTCACCCTCCTGACTTCACCTTCTCCCTCTCCTTCTTCTACTTCTTCTGCTTCACCCCCCTGACTTCACCTGCTCCTTCTCCTTCTTCTGCTTCTTCTGATTCACCCTCCTGACTTCACCTTCTCCTTCTCCTTCTTCTGCTTCTTCTAATTCACCCTCCAGACTTCACCTTCTCCTTCTCCTTCTTCTGCTTCTTCTGATTCACCCTCCAGACTTCACCTTCTCCTTCTCCTTCTTCTGCTTCTTCTGATTCACCCTCCAGACCTCATCTTCTCCTTCTCCTTCTTCTACTTCTTCTGATTCACCCTCCAGACTTCATCTTCTCCTTCTCCTTCTTCTGCTTCTTCTTATTCACCCTCCAGACTTCACCTTCTCCTTCTCCTTCTTCTGCTTCTTCTGATTCACCCTCCAGACTTCACCTTCTCCTTCTCCTTCTTCTGCTTCTTCTGCTTCACCCTCCAGACTTCACCTTCCCCTTCTCCTTCTTCTGCTTCTTCTGCTTCACCCTCCTGACTTCACCTTCTCCTTCTCCTTCTTCTACTTCTTCTGATTCACCCTCCAGACTTCACCTACTCCTTCTCCTTCTTCTGCTTCTTCTGCTTCACCCTCCAGACTTCACCTTCTCCTTCTCCTTCTTCTGCTTCTTCTGCTTCGCCCTCCAGACTTCACCTTCTCCTTCTCCTTCTTCTGCTTCTTCTGCTTCACTCTCCTGACTTCACCTTCTCCTTCTCCTTCTTCTACTTCTTCTGATTCACCCTCCAGACTTCACCCTCTCCTTCTCCTTCTTCTGCTTCTTCTGCTTCACCCTCCAGACTACACCTTCTCTTTCTCCTTCTTCTGCTTCTTCTGCTGCGCCCTCCAGACTTCACTTTCTCCTTCTCCTTCTTCTGCTTCTTCTGATTCACCCTCCAGACTTCACCTTCTCCTTCTCCTTCTTCTACTTCTTCTGATCCACCCTCCTGACTTCACCTTCTCCTTCTCCTTCTTCTGCTTCTTCTGCTTCACCCTCCAGACTTCACCTTCTCCTTCTCCTTCTTCTACTTCTTCTGCTTCACCCTCCAGACTTCACCTTCTCCTTCTCCTTCTTCTGCTTCTTCTGCTTCACCATCCTGACTTCACCTTATCCTTCTCCTTCTTCTACTTCTTCTGATTCGCCCTCCAGACTTCACCTACTCCTTCTCCTTCTTCTGCTTCTTCTGCTTCACCCTCCAGACTTCACCTTCTCCTTCTCCTTCTTCTGCTTCTTCTGCCTCGCCCTCCAGACTTCACCTTCTCCTTCTCCTTCTTCTGCTTCTTCTGCTTCACTCTCCTGACTTCACATTCTCCTTCTCCTTCTTCTACTTCTTCTGATTCACCCTCCAGACTTCACCCTCTCCTTCTCCTTCTTCTGCTTCTTCTGCTTCACCCTCCAGACTTCACCTTCTCCTTCTCCTTCTTCTGCTTCTTCTGCTTCACCGTCCTGACTTCACCTTCTCCTTCTCCTTCTTCTACTTCTTCTGCTTCACCCCCCTGACTTCACCTGCTCCTTCTCCTTCTTCTGCTTCTTCTGATTCACCCTCCTAACTTCACCTTCTCCTTCTCCTTCTTCTGCTTCTTCTGATTCACGCTCCTGACTTCACCTTTTCCTTCTCCTTCTTCTGCTTCTTCTGATTCACCCTCCAGACTTCACCTTCTCCTTCTCCTTCCTCTGCTTCTTCTGATTCACCCTCCAGACTTCACCTTCTCCTTCTCCTTCTTCTGCTTCTTCTGATTCACCCTCCAGACCTCACCTTCTCCTTCTCCTTCTTCTACTTCTTCTGATTCACCCTCCAGACTTCATCTTCTCCTTCTCCTTCTTCTGCTTCTTCTGATTCACCCTCCAGACTTCACCTTCTCCTTCTCCTTCTTCTACTTCTTCTGATTCACCCTCCAGACTTCACCTTCTCCTTCTCCTTCTTCTACTTCGTCTGATTCACCCTCCAGACTTCACCTTCTCCTTCTCCTTCTTCTACTTCTTCTGATTCACCCTCCAGTCTTCACCTACTCCTTCTCCTTCTTCTGTTTCTTCTGCTTCACCCTCCAGACTTCCCCTTCTCCTTCTCTTTCTTCTGCTTCTTCTGATTCACCCTCCAGACTTCATCTTCTCCTTCTCCTTCTTCTGATTCTTCTGATTCACCCTCCAGACTTCACCTTCTCCTTCTCCTTCTTCTGCTTCTTCTGATTCACCCTCCTGACTTCACCTTCTCCTTCTCCTTCTTCTACTTCTTCTGCTTCACCCTCCAGACTTCACCTTCCCCTTCTCCTTCTTCTACTTCTTCTGATTCACCCTCCAGACTTCACCTTCTCCTTCTCCTTCTTCTGCTTCTTCTGATTCACCCTCCAGACTTCACCTTCTCCTTCTCCTTATTCTGCTTCTTCTGATTCACCCTCCAGACTTCACCTTCTCCTTCTCCTTCTTCTGCTTCTTCTGATTCACCCTCCAGACTTCACCTTTTCCTTCTCCTTCTTCTGCTTCTTCTGATTCACCCTCCAGACTTCACCTTCTCCTTCTCCTTCTTCTGCTTCTTCTGATTCACCCTCCAGACTTCACCTTCTCCTTCTCCTTCTTCTACTTCTTCTGATTCACCCTCCAGACTTCACCTTCTCCTTCTCTTTCTTCTGCTTCTTCTGATTCTCCCTCCAGACTTCACCTTCTCCTTCTCCTTCTTCTGATTCTTCTGATTCACCCTCCAGACTTCACCTTCTCCTTCTCCTTCTTCTGCTTCTTCTGATTCACCCTCCTGACTTCACCTTCTCCTTCTCCTTCTTCTACTTCTTCTGATTCACCCTCCTGACTTCACCTTCTCATTCTCCTTCTTCAACTTCTTCTGCTTCACCCTCCAGACTTCACCTTCTCCTTCTCCTTCTTCTACTTCTTCTGATTCACCCTCCAGACTTCACCTTCTCCTTCTCCTTCTTCTACTTCTTCTGATTCACCCTCCAGACTTCACCTTCTCCTTCTCCTTCTTCTACTTCTTCTGATTCACCCTCCAGACTTCACCTTCTCCTTCTCCTTATTCTGCTTCTTCTGGTTCACCCTCCAGACTTCACCTTCTCCTTCTCCTTCTTCTGCTTCTTCTGATTCACCCTCCAGACTTCACCTTCTCCTTCTCCTTCTTCTGCTTCTTCTGATTCACCCTCCAGACTTCACCTTCTCCTTCTCCTTCTTCTACTTCTTCTGATTCACCCTCCAGACTTCATCTTCTCCTTCTCCTTCTTCTGCTTCTTCTGATTCACCCTCCAGACTTCACCTTCTCCTTCTCCTTCTTCTACTTCTTCTGATTCACCCTCCAGACTTCACCTTCTCCTTCTCCTTCTTCTGTTTCTTCTGATTCACCCTCCAGACTTCACCTTCTCCTTCTCCTTCTTCTACTTCTTCTGATTCACCCTCCAGACTTCACCTTCTCCTTCTCCTTCTTCTACTTCTTCTGATTCACCCTCCAGACTTCATCTTCTCCTTCTCCTTCTTCTGCATCTTCTGATTCACCCTCCAGACTTCACCTTCTCCTTCTCCTTCTTCTGCTTCTTCTGATTCACCCTCCAGACTTCACCTTCTCCTTCTCCTTCTTCTACTTCTTCTGATTCACCCTCCAGACTTCACCTTCTCCTTCTCCTTCTTCTACTTCTTCTGATTCACCCTCCAGTCTTCACATTCTCCTTCTCCTTCTTCTGTTTCTTCTGCTTCAGCCTCCAGACTTCACCTTCTCCTTCTCTTTCTTCTGATTCTTCTGATTCACCATCCAGACTTCACCTTCTCCTTCTCCTTCTTCTGATTCTTCTGATTCACCCTCCAGACTTCACCTTCTCCTTCTCCTTCTTCTGCTTCTTCTGATTCACCCTCCTGGCTTCACCTTCTCCTTCTCCTTCTTCTACTTCTTCTGATTCACCCTCCTGACTTCACCTTCTCCTTCTCCTTCTTCTCCTTCTTCTGCTTCACCCTCCAGACTTCACCTTCTCCTTCTCCTTCTTCTACCTCTTCTGATTCACCCTCCAGACTTCACCTTCTCCTTCTCCTTCTTCTGCTTCTTCTGATTCACCCTCCAGACTTCACCTTCTCCTTCTCCTTATTCTGCTTCTTCTGATTCACCCTCCAGACTTCACCTTCTCCTTCTCCTTATTCTGCTTCTTCTGATTCAACCTCCAGACTTCACCTTCTCCTTCTCCTTCTTCTGCTTGTTCTGATTCACCCTCCAGATTTCACCTTCTCCTTCTCCTTCTTCTGTTTCTTCTGATTCGCCCTCCAGACTTCACCTTTTCCTTCTCCTTCTTCTGCTTCTTCTGATTCACCCTCCTGACTTCACCTTCTCCTTCTCCTTCTTCTACTTCTTCTGATTCACCCTCCTGACTTCACCTTCTCCTTCTCCTTCTTCTACTTCTTCTGCTTCACCCCCCAGACTTCACCTTCTCCTTCTCCTTCTTCTACTTCTTCTGATTCACCCTCCAGACTTCACCTTCTCCTTCTCCTTCTTCTGCTTCTTCTGATTCACCCTCCAGACTACACCTTCTCCTTCTCCTTATTCTGCTTCTTCTGATTCACCCTCCAGACTTCACCTTCTCCTTCTCCTTCTTCTGCTTCTTCTGATTCACCCTCCAGACTTCACCTTCTACTTCTCCTTCTTCTGCTTCTTCTGATTCACCCTCCAGACATCACCTTCTCCTTCTCCTTCTTCTGCTTCTTCTGATTCACCCTCCAGACTTCACCTTCTCCTTCTCCTTCTTCTACTTCTTCTGATTCACCCTCCAGACTTCACCTTCTCCTTCTCTTTCTTCTGCTTCTTCTGATTCACCCTCCAGACTTCACCTTCTCCTTCTCCTTCTTCTGATTCTTCTGATTCACCCTCCACACTTCACCTTCTCCTTCTCCTTCTTCTGCTTCTTCTGATTCACCCTCCTGACTTCACCTTCTCCTTCTCCTTCTTCTACTTCTTCTGATTCACCCTCCTGACTTCACCTTCTCCTTCTCCTTCTTCTACTTTTTCTGCTTCACGCTCCAGACTTCACCTTCTCCTTCTCCTTTTTCTACTTCTTCTGATTCACCCTCCAGACTTCACCTTCTCCTTCTCCTTCTTCTACTTCTTCTGATTCACCCTACAGACTTCACCTTCTCCTTCTCCTTCTTCTGCTTCTTCTGATTCACCCTCCAAACTTCACCTTCTCCTTCTCCTTATTCTGCTTCTTCTGTTTCACCCTCCAGACTTCACCTTCTCCTTCTCCTTCTTCTGCTTCTTCTGATTCACCCTCCAGACTTCACCTTCTCCTTCTCCTTCTTCTGCTTCTTCTGATTCACCCTCCAGACTTCACCTTCTCCTTCTCCTTCTTCTACTTCTTCTGATTCACCCTCCAGACTTCACCTTCTCCTTCTCCTTCTTCTGCTTCTTCTGATTCACCCTCCAGACTTCACCTTCTCCTTCTCCTTCGTCTACTTCCTCTGATACACCCTCCAGACTTCACCTTCTCCTTCTCCTTCTTCTACTTCTTCTGATTCACCCTCCAGACTTCACCATCTCCTTCTCCTTCTTCTACTTCTTCTGATTCACCCTCCAGTCTTCACCTTCTCCTTCTCCTTCTTCTGTTTCTTCTGTTTCACCCTCCAGACTTCATCTTCTCCTTCTCCTTCTTCTCCTTCTTCTGATTCACCCTCCAGACTTCACCTTCTCCTTCTCCTTCTTCTACTTCTTCTGATTCACCCTCCAGACTTCATCTTCTCCTTCTCCTTCTGCTCCTTCTTCTGATTCACCCTCCAGACTTCACCTTCTCCTTCTCCTTCTTCTGCTTCTTCTGATTCACCCTCCAGACTTCACCTTCTCCTTCTCCTTCTTCTACTTCTTCTGATTCACCCTCCAGACTTCACCTTCTCCTTCTCCTTCTTCTACTTCTTCTGATTCACCCTCCAGTCTTCACCTTCTCCTTCTCCTTCTTCTGTTTCTTCTGCTTCACCCTCCAGACTTCACCTTCTCCTTCTCTTTCTTCTGCTTCTTCTGATTCACCCTCCAGACTTCACCTTCTCCTTCTCCTTCTTCTGATTCTTCTGATTCACCCTCCAGACTTCACCTTCTCCTTCTCCTTCTTCTGCTTCTTCTGATTCACCCTCCAGACCTCACCTTCTCCTTCTCCTTCTTCTACTTCTTCTGATTCACCCTCCTGACTTCACCTTCTACTTCTCCTTCATCTACTTCTTCTGCTTCACCCTCCAAACTTCACCTTCTCCTTCTCCTTCTTCTACTTCTTCTGATTCACCCTCCAGACTTCACCTTCTCCTTCTCCTTCTTCTACTTCTTCTGATTCACCCTCCAGACTTCACCTTCTCCTTCTCCTTCTTCTGCTTCTTCTGATTCACCCTCCAGACTTCACCTTCTCCTTCTCCTTATTCTGCTTCTTCTGATTCACCCTCCAGACTTCACCTTCTCCTTCTCCTTCTTCTGCTTCTTCTGATTCACCCTCCAGACTTCACCTTCTCCTTCTCCTTCTTCTGCTTCTTCTGATTCACCCTCCAGACTTTACCTTCTCCTTCTCCTTCTTCTACTTCTTCTGATTCACCCTCCAGACTTCACCTTCTCCTTCTCCTTCTTCTGCTTATTCTGATTCACCCTCCAGACTTCACCTTCTCCTTCTCCTTCGTCTACTTCTTCTGATTCACCCTCCAGACTACACCTTCTCCTTCTCCTTCTTCTACTTCTTCTGATTCACCCTCCAGACTTCACCTTCTCCTTCTCCTTCTTCTGATTCACCCTCCAGACTTCATCTTCTCCTTCTCCTTCTTCTACTTCTTCTGATTCACCCTCCAGACTTCACCTTCTCCTTCTCCTTCTTCTACTTCTTCTGATTCACCCTCCAGACTTCATCTTCTCCTTCTCCTTCTTCTGCTTCTTCTGATTCACCCTCCAGACTTCACCTTCTCCTTCTCCTTCTTCTGCTTCTTCTGATTCACCCTCCAGACTTCAACTACTCCTTCTCCTTCTTCTACTTCTTCTGATTCACCCTCCAGACTTCACCTTCTCCTTCTCCTTCTTCTACTTCTTCTGATTCACCCTCCAGTCTTCACCTTCTCCTTCTCCTTCTTCTGTTTCTTCTGCTTCACCCTCCAGACTTCACCTTCTCCTTCTCTTTCTTCTGCTTCTTCTGATTCACCCTCCAGACTTCACCTTCTCCTTCTCCTTCTTCTGATTCTTCTGATTCCCCCTCCAGACTTCACCTTCTCCTTCTCCTTCTTCTACTTCTTCTGATTCACCCTCCTGACTTCACCTTCTCCTTCTCCTTCTTCTACTTCTTCTGATTCACCCTCCTGACTTCACCTTCTCCTTCTCCTTCTTCTACTTCTTCTGCTTCACCCTCCAGACTTCACCTTCTCCTTCTCCTTCTTCTACTTCTTCTGATTCACCCTCCAGACTTCACCTTCTCCTTCTCCTTCTTCTGCTTCTTCTGATTCACCCTCCAGACTTCACCTTCTCCTTCTCCTTATTCTGCTTCTTCTGTTTCACCCTCCAGACTTCAACTTCTCCTTCTCCTTCTTCTGCTTCTTCTGATTCACCCTCCAGACTTCACCTTCTCCTTCTCCTTCTTCTGCTTCTTCTGATTCACCCTCCAGACTTCACCTTCTCCTTCTCCTTCTTCTACTTCTTCTGATTCACCCTCCAGACTTCACCTTCTCCTTCTCCTTCTTCTGCTTCTTCTGATTCACCCTCCAGACTTCACCTTCTCCTTCTCCTTCGTCTACTTCTTCTGATTCACCCTCCAGACTACACCTTCTCCTTCTCCTTCTTCTACTTCTTCTGATTCACCCTCCAGACTTCATCTTCTCCTTCTCCTTCTTCTCCTTCTTCTGATTCACCCTCCAGACTTCACCTTCTCCTTCTCCTTCTTCTGCTTCTTCTGATTCACCCTCCAGACTTCACCTTCTCCTTCTCCTTCTTCTACTTCTTCTGATTCACCCTCCAGACTTCACCTTCTCCTTCTCCTTCTTCTACTTCTTCTGATTCACCCTCCAGTCTTCACCTTCTCCTTCTCCTTCTTCTGTTTCTTCTGCTTCACCCTCCAGACTTCACCTTCTCCTTCTCTTTCTTCTGCTTCTTCTGATTCACCCTCCAGACTTCACCTTCTCCTTCTCCTTCTTCTGATTCTTCTGATTCACCCTCCAGACTTCACCTTCTCCTTCTCCTTCTTCTGCTTCTTCTGATTCACCCTCCAGACCTCACCTTCTCCTTCTCCTTCTTCTACTTCTTCTGATTCACCCTCCTGACTTCACCTTCTCCTTCTCCTTCATCTACTTCTTCTGCTTCACCCTCCAGACTTCACCTTCTCCTTCTCCTTCTTCTACTTCTTCTGATTCACCCTCCAGACTTCACCTTCTCCTTCTCCTTCTTCTACTTCTTCTGATTCACCCTCCAGACTTCACCTTCTCCTTCTCCTTCTTCTACTTCTTCTGATTCACCCTCCAGACTTCACCTTCTCCTTCTCCTTCTTCTGCTTCTTCTGATTCACCCTCCAGACTTCACCTTCTCCTTCTCCTTATTCTGCTTCTTCTGATTCACCCTCCAGACTTCACCTTCTCCTTCTCCTTCTACTGCTTCTTCTGATTCACCCTCCAGACTTCACCTTCTCCTTCTCCTTCTTCTGCTTCTTCTGATTCACCCTCCAGACTTCACCTTCTCCTTCTCCTTCTTCTACTTCTTCTGATTCACCCTCCAGACTTCACATTCTCCTTCTCCTTCTTCTGCTTCTTCTGATTCACCCTCCAGACTTCACCTTCTCCTTCTCCTTCGTCTACTTCTTCTGATTCACCCTCCAGACTACACCTTCTCCTTCTCCTTCTTCTACTTCTTCTGATTCACCCTCCAGACTTCACCTTCTCCTTCTACTTCTCTTTCTTCTGATTCACCCTCCAGACTTCATCTTCTCCTTCTCCTTCTTCTACTTCTTCTGATTCACCCTCCAGACTTCATCTTCTCCTTCTCCTTCTTCTACTTCTTCTGATTCACCCTCCAGACTTCATCTTCTCCTTCTCCTTCTTCTGCTTCTTCTGATTCACCCTCCAGACTTCATCTTCTCCTTCTCCTTCTTCTGCTTCTTCTGATTCACCCTCCAGACTTCACCTTCTCCTTCTCCTTCTTCTGCTTCTTCTGATTCACCCTCCAGACTTCAACATCTCCTTCTCCTTCTTCTACTTCTTCTGATTCACCCTCCAGACATCACCTTCTCCTTCTCCTTCTTCTACTTCTTCTGATTCACCCTCCAGTCTTCACCTTCTCCTTCTCCTTCTTCTGTTTCTTCTGCTTCACCCTCCAGACTTCACATTCTCCTTCTCCTTCTTCTGCTTCTTCTGCTTCACACTCCAGACTTCACCTTCTCCTTCTCCTTCTTCTGCTTCTTCTGCTGCGCCCTCCAGGCTTCACCTTCTCCTTCTCCTTCTTCTGCTTCTTCTGCTTCACCGTCCTGACTTCACCTTCTCCTTCTCCTTCTTCTACTTCTTCTGCTACACCCCCCTGACTTCACCTGCTCCTTCTCCTTCTTCTGCTTCTTCTGATTCACCCTCCTAAATTCACCTTCTCCTTCTCCTTCTTCTGCTTCTTCTGATTCACCCTCCTGACTTCTCCTTCTCCTTCTCCTTCTTCTGCTTCTTCTGATTCACCCTCCAGACTTCACCTTCTCCTTCTCCTTCTTCTGCTTCTTCTGATTCACCCTCCAGACTTCACCTTCTCCTTCTCCTTCTTCTGCTTCTTCTGCTTCACCCTCCAGACTTCACCTTCTCCTTCTCCTTCTTCTGCTTCTTCTGCTTCACCCTCCTGACTTCACCTTCTCCTTCTCCTTCTTCTACTTCTTCTGATTCACCCTCCAGACTTCACCTACTCCTTCTCCTTCTTCTGCTTCTTCTGCTTCACCCTCCAGACTTCACCTTCTCCTTCTCCTTCTTCTGCTTCTTCTGCTTCGCCCTCCAGACTTCACCTTCTCCTTCTCCTTCTTCTGCTTCTTCTGCTTCACTCTCCTGACTTCACCTTCTCCTTCTCCTTCTTCTACTTCTTCTGATTCACCCTCCAGACTTCACCCTCTCCTTCTCCTTCTTCTGCTTCTTCTGCTTCACCCTCCAGACTTCACCTTCTCTTTCTCCTTCTTCTGCTTCTTCTGCAGCGCCCTCCAGACTTCACCTTCTCCTTCTCCTTCTTCTGCTTCTTCTGATTCACCCTCCAGACTTCACCTTCTCCTTCTCCTTCTTCTACTTCTTCTGATCCACCCTCCTGACTTCACCTTCTCCTTCTCCTTCTTCTGCTTCTTCTGCTTCACCCTCCAGACTTCACCTTCTCCTTCTCCTTCTTCTGCTTCTTCTGCTTCACCCACCAGACTTCACCTTCTCCTTCTCCTTCTTCTGCTTCTTCTGCTTCACCCTCCTGACTTCACCTTATCCTTCTCCTTCTTCTACTTCTTCTGATTCACCCTCCAGACTTCACCTACTCCTTCTCCTTCTTCTGCTTCTTCTGCTTCACCCTCCAGACTTCACCTTCTCCTTCTCCTTCTTCTGCTTCTTCTGCTTCGCCCTCCAGACTTCACCTTCTCCTTCTCCTTCTTCTGCTTCTTCTGCTTCAGTCTCCTGACTTCACCTTCTCCTTCTCCTTCGTCTACTTCTTCTGATTCACCCTCCAGACTTCACCCTCTCCTTCTCCTTCTTCTGCTTCACCCTCCAGACTTCACCTTCTCCTTCTCCTTCTTCTGCTTCTTCTGCTTCACCGTCCTGACTTCACCTTCTCCTTCTCCTTCTTCTACTTCTTCTGCTTCACCCCCCTGACTTCACCTGCTCCTTCTCCTTCTTCTGCTTCTTCTGATTCACCCTCCTAACTTCACCTTCTCCTTCTCCTTCTTCTGCTTCTTCTGATTCACCCTCCAGACTTCACCTTCTCCTTCTCCTTCTTCTACTTCGTCTGATTCACCCTCCAGACTTCACCTTCTCCTTCTCCTTCTTCTACTTCTTCTGATTCACCCTCCAGTATTCACCTACTCCTTCTCCTTCTTCTGTTTCTTCTGCTTCACCCTCCAGACTTCACCTTCTCCTTCACTTTCTTCTGCTTCTTCTGATTCACCCTCCAGACTTCATCTTCTCCTTCTCCTTCTTCTGATTCTTCTGATTCACCCTCCAGACTTCACCTTCTCCTTCTCCTTCTTCTGCTTCTTCTGATTCACCCTCCTGACTTCACCTTCTCCTTCTCCTTCTTCTACTTCTTCTGCTTCACCCTCCAGACTTCACCTTCTCCTTCTCCTTCTTCTACTTCTTCTGATTCACCCTCCAGACTTCACCTTCTCCTTCTCCTTCTTCTGCTTCTTCTGATTCACCCTCCAGACTTCACCTTCTCCTTCTCCTTATTCTGCTTCTTCTGATTCACCCTCCAGACTTCACCTTCTCCTTCTCCTTCTTCTGCTTCTTCTGATTCACCCTCCAGACTTCACCTTTTCCTTCTCCTTCTACTGCTTCTTCTGATTCACCCTCCAGACTTCACCTTCTCCTTCTCCTTCTTCTGCTTCTTCTGATTCACTCTCCAGACTTCACCTTCTCCTTCTCCTTCTTCTACTTCTTCTGATTCACCCTCCAGACTTCACCTTCTCCTTCTCTTTCTTCTGCTTCTTCTGATTCACCCTCCAGACTTCACCTTCTCCTTCTCCTTCTTCTAATTCTTCTGATTCACCCTCCAGACTTCACCTTCTCCTTCTCCTTCTTCTGCTTCTTCTGATTCACCCTCCAGACTTCACCTTCTCCTTCTCCTTCGTCTACTTCTTCTGATTCACCCTCCAGACTACACCTTCTCCTTCTCCTTCTTCTACTTCTTCTCATTCACCCTCCAGACTTCACCTTCTCCTTCTCCTTCTTCTCTTTCTTCTGATTCACCCTCCAGACTTCATCTTCTCCTTCTCCTTCTTCTACTTGTTCTGATTCACCCTCCAGACTTCACCTTCTCCTTCTCCTTCTTCTACTTCTTCTGATTCACCCTCCAGACTTCATCTTCTCCTTCTCCTTCTTCTGCTTCTTCTGATTCACCCTCCAGACTTCACCTTCTCCTTCTCCTTCTTCTGCTTCTTCTGATTCACCCTCCAGACTTCAACTTCTCCTTCTCCTTCTTCTACTTCTTCTGATTCACCCTCCAGACTTCACCTTCTCCTTCTCCTTCTTCTACTTCTTCTGATTCACCCTCCAGTCTTCACCTTCTCCTTCTCCTTCTTCTGTTTCTTCTGCTTCACCCTCCAGACTTCACCTTCTCCTTCTCCTTCTTCTGCTTCTTCTGCTTCACACTCCAGACTTCACCTTCTCCTTCTCCTTCTTCTGCTTCTTCTGCTGCGCCCTCCAGGCTTCACCTTCTCCTTCTCCTTCTTCTCCTTCTTCTGCTTCACCGTCCTGACTTCACCTTCTCCTTCTCCTTCTTCTACTTCTTCTGCTACACCCCCCTGACTTCACCTGCTCCTTCTCCTTCTTCTGCTTCTTCTGATTCACCCTCCTAAATTCACCTTCTCCTTCTCCTTCTTCTGCTTCTTCTGATTCACCCTCCTGACTTCACCTTCTCCTTCTCCTTCTTCTGCTTCTTCTGATTCACCCTCCAGACTTCACCTTCTCCTTCTCCTTCTTCTGCTTCTTCTGATTCACCCTCCAGACTTCACCTTCTCCTTCTCCTTCTTCTGCTTCTTCTGCTTCACCCTCCAGACTTCACCTTCTCCTTCTCCTTCTTCTGCTTCTTCTGCTTCACCCTCCTGACTTCACCTTCTCCTTCTCCTTCTTCTGCTTCTTCTGATTCACCCTCCTGACTTCACCTTCTCCTTCTCCTTCTTCTACTTCTTCTGATTCACCCTCCAGTCTTCACCTACTCCTTCTCCTTCTTCTGTTTCTTCTGCTTCACCCTCCAGACTTCACCTTCTCCTTCTCTTTCTTCTGCTTCTTCTGATTCACCCTCCAGACTTCATCTTCTCCTTCTCCTTCTTCTGATTCTTCTGATTCACCCTCCAGACTTCACCTTCTCCTTCTCCTTCTTCTACTTCTTCTGATTCACCCTCCAGACTTCACCTTCTCCTTCTCTTTCTTCTGCTTCTTCTGATTCACCCTCCAGACTTCACCTTCTCCTTCTCCTTCTTCTACTTCTTCTGATTCACCCTCCAGACTTCACCTTCTCCTTCTCCTTCTTCTGCTTCTTCTGATTCACCCTCCAGACTTCACCTTCTCCTTCTCCTTCGTCTACTTCTTCTGATTCACCCTCCAGACTACACCTTCTCCTTCTCCTTCTTCTACTTCTTCTCATTCACCCTCCAGACTTCACCTTCTCCTTCTCCTTCTTCTCTTACTTCTGATTCACCCTCCAGACTTCATCTTCTCCTTCTCCTTCTTCTACTTGATCTGATTCACCCTCCAGACTTCACCTTCTCCTTCTCCTTCTTCTACTTCTTCTGATTCACCCTCCAGACTTCATCTTCTCCTTCTCCTTCTTCTGCTTCTTCTGATTCACCCTCCAGACTTCACCTTCTCCTTCTCCTTCTTCTGCTTCTTCTGATTCACCCTCCAGACTTCAACTTCTCCTTCTCCTTCTTCTACTTCTTCTGATTCACCCTCCAGACTTCACCTTCTCCTTCTCCTTCTTCTACTTCTTCTGATTCACCCTCCAGTCTTCACCTTCTCCTTCTCCTTCTTCTGTTTCTTCTGCTTCACCCTCCAGACTTCACCTTCTCCTTCTCCTTCTTCTGCTTCTTCTGCTTCACACTCCAGACTTCACCTTCTCCTTCTCCTTCTTCTGCTTCTTCTGCTGCGCCCTCCAGGCTTCACCTTCTCCTTCTCCTTCTTCTGCTTCTTCTGCTTCACCGTCCTGACTTCACCTTCTCCTTCTCCTTCTTCTACTTCTTCTGCTACACCCCCCTGACTTCACCTGCTCCTTCTCCTTCTTCTGCTTCTTCTGATTCACCCTCCTAAATTCACCTTCTCCTTCTCCTTCTTCTGCTTCTTCTGATTCACCCTCCTGACTTCACCTTCTCCTTCTCCTTCTTCTGCTTCTTCTGATTCACCCTCCAGACTTCACCTTCTCCTTCTCCTTCTTCTGCTTCTTCTGATTCACCCTCCAGACTTCACCTTCTCCTTCTCCTTCTTCTGCTTCTTCTGCTTCACCCTCCAGACTTCACCTTCTCCTTCTCCTTCTTCTGCTTCTTCTGCTTCACCCTCCAGACTTCACCTTCTCCTTCTCTTTCTTCTGCTTCTTCTGATTCACCCTCCAGACTTCATCTTCTCCTTCTCCTTCTTCTGATTCTTCTGATTCACCCTCCAGAATTCACCTTCTCCTTCTCCTTCTTCTGCTTCTTCTGATTAACCCTCCTGACTTCACCTTCTCCTTCTCCTTCTTCTACTTCTTCTGCTTCACCCTCCAGACTTCACCTTCTCCTTCTCCTTCTTCTACTTCTTCTGATTCACCCTCCAGACTTCACCTTCTCCTTCTCCTTCTTCTGCTTCTTCTGATTCACCCTCCAGACTTCACCTTCTCCTTCTCCTTATTCTGCTTCTTCTGATTCACCCTCCAGACTTCACCTTCTCCTTCTCCTTCTTCTGCTTCTTCTGATTCACCCTCCAGACTTCACCTTTTCCTTCTCCTTCTTCTGCTTCTTCTGATTCACCCTCCAGACTTCACCTTCTCCTTCTCCTTCTTCTGCTTCTTCTGATTCACCCTCCAGACTTCACCTTCTCCTTCTCCTTCTTCTACTTCTTCTGATTCACCCTCCAGACTTCACCTTCTCCTTCTCTTTCTTCTGCTTCTTCTGATTCACCCTCCAGACTTCAACTTCTCCTTCTCCTTCTTCTACTTCTTCTGATTCACCCTCCAGACTTCACCTTCTCCTTCTCCTTCTTCTGCTTCTTCTGATTCACCCTCCAGACTTCACCTTCTCCTTCTCCTTCGTCTACTTCTTCTGATTCACCCTCCAGACTACACCTTCTCCTTCTCCTTCTTCTACTTCTTCTCATTCACCCTCCAGACTTCACCTTCTCCTTCTCCTTCTTCTCTTTCTTCTGATTCACCCTCCAGACTTCATCTTCTCCATCTCCTTCTTCTACTTGTTCTGATTCACCCTCCAGACTTCACCTTCTCCTTCTCCTTCTTCTACTTCTTCTGATTCACCCTCCAGACTTCATCTTCTCCTTCTCCTTCTTCTGCTTCTTCTGATTCACCCTCCAGACTTCACCTTCTCCTTCTCCTTCTTTTACTTCTTCTGATTCACCCTCCAGACTTCACCTTCTCCTTCTCCTTCTTCTGCTTCTTCTGATTCACCCTCCAGACTTCACCTTCTCCTTCTCCTTATTCTGCTTCTTCTGATTCACCCTCCAGACTTCACCTTCTCCTTCTCCTTCTTCTGCTTCTTCTGATTCACCCTCCAGACTTCACCTTCTCCTTCTCCTTCTTCTGCTTCTTCTGATTCACCCTCCAGACTTCACCTTCTCCTTCTCCTTCTTCTACTTCTTCTGATTCACCCTCCAGACTTCACATTCTCCTTCTCCTTCTTCTGCTTCTTCTGATTCACCCTCCAGACTTCACCTTCTCCTTCTCCTTCGTCTACTTCTTCTGATTCACCCTCCAGACTACACCTTCTCCTTCTCCTTCTTCTACTTCTTCTGATTCACCCTCCAGACTTCACCTTCTCCTTCTACTTCTCTTTCTTCTGATTCACCCTCCAGACTTCATCTTCTCCTTCTCCTTCTTTTACTTCTTCTGATTCACCCTCCAGACTTCACCTTCTCCTTCTCCTTCTTCTACTTCTTCTGATTCACCCTCCAGACTTCATCTTCTCCTTCTCCTTCTTCTGCTTCTTCTGATTCACCCTCCAGACTTCACCTTCTCCTTCTCCTTCTTCTGCTTCTTCTGATTCACCCTCCAGACTTCAACATCTCCTTCTCCTTCTTCTACTTCTTCTGATTCACCCTCCAGACATCACCTTCTCCTTCTCCTTCTTCTACTTCTTCTGATTCACCCTCCAGTCTTCACCTTCTCCTTCTCCTTCTTCTGTTTCTTCTGCTTCACCCTGCAGACTTCACCTTCTCCTTCTCCTTCTTCTGCTTCTTCTGCTTCACACTCCAGACTTCACCTTCTCCTTCTCCTTCTTCTGCTTCTTCTGCTGCGCCCTCCAGGCTTCACCTTCTCCTTCTCCTTCTTCTGCTTCTTCTGCTTCACCGTCCTGACTTCACCTTCTCCTTCTCCTTCTTCTACTTCTTCTGCTACACCCCCCTGACTTCACCTGCTCCTTCTCCTTCTTCTGCTTCTTCTGATTCACCCTCCTAAATTCACCTTCTCCTTCTCCTTCTTCTGCTTCTTCTGATTCACCCTCCTGACTTCTCCTTCTCCTTCTCCTTCTTCTGCTTCTTCTGATTCACCCTCCAGACTTCACCTTCTCCTTCTCCTTCTTCTGCTTCTTCTGATTCACCCTCCAGACTTCACCTTCTCCTTCTCCTTCTTCTGCTCTTCTGCTTCACCCTCCAGACTTCACCTTCTCCTTCTCCTTCTTCTGCTTCACCCTCCTGACTTCACCTTCTCCTTCTCCTTCTTCTACTTCTTCTGATTCACCCTCCAGACTTCACCTACTCCTTCTCCTTCTTCTGCTTCTTCTGCTTCACCCTCCAGACTTCACCTTCTCCTTCTCCTTCTTCTGCTTCTTCTGCTTCGCCCTCCAGACTTCACCTTCTCCTTCTCCTTCTTCTGCTTCTTCTGCTTCACCCTCCAGACTTCACCTTCTCCTTCTCCTTCGTCTACTTCTTCTGATTCACCCTCCAGACTACACCTTCTCCTTCTCCTTCTTCTACTTCTTCTCATTCACCCTCCAGACTTCACCTTCTCCTTCTCCTTCTTCTCTTTCTTCTGATTCACCCTCCAGACTTCATCTTCTCCATCTCCTTCTTCTACTTGTTCTGATTCACCCTCCAGACTTCACCTTCTCCTTCTCCTTCTTCTACTTCTTCTGATTCACCCTCCAGACTTCATCTTCTCCTTCTCCTTCTTCTGCTTCTTCTGATTCACCCTCCAGACTTCACCTTCTCCTTCTCCTTCTTCTACTTCTTCTGATTCACCCTCCAGACTTCACCTTCTCCTTCTCCTTCTTCTGCTTCTTCTGATTCACCCTCCAGACTTCACCTTCTCCTTCTCCTTATTCTGCTTCTTCTGATTCACCCTCCAGACTTCACCTTCTCCTTCTCCTTCTTCTGCTTCTTCTGATTCACCCTCCAGACTTCACCTTCTCCTTCTCCTTCTTCTGCTTCTTCTGATTCACCCTCCAGACTTCACCTTCTCCTTCTCCTTCTTCTACTTCTTCTGATTCACCCTCCAGACTTCACATTCTCCTTCTCCTTCTTCTGCTTCTTCTGATTCACCCTCCAGACTTCACCTTCTCCTTCTCCTTCGTCTACTTCTTCTGATTCACCCTCCAGACTACACCTTCTCCTTCTCCTTCTTCTACTTCTTCTGATTCACCCTCCAGACTTCACCTTCTCCTTCTACTTCTCTTTCTTCTGATTCACCCTCCAGACTTCATCTTCTCCTTCTCCTTCTTTTACTTCTTCTGATTCACCCTCCAGACTTCACCTTCTCCTTCTCCTTCTTCTACTTCTTCTGATTCACCCTCCAGACTTCATCTTCTCCTTCTCCTTCTTCTGCTTCTTCTGATTCACCCTCCAGACTTCACCTTCTCCTTCTCCTTCTTCTGCTTCTTCTGATTCACCCTCCAGACTTCAACATCTCCTTCTCCTTCTTCTACTTCTTCTGATTCACCCTCCAGACATCACCTTCTCCTTCTCCTTCTTCTACTTCTTCTGATTCACCCTCCATTCTTCACCTTCTCCTTCTCCTTCTTCTGTTTCTTCTGCTTCACCCTCCAGACTTCACCTTCTCCTTCTCCTTCTTCTGCTTCTTCTGCTTCACACTCCAGACTTCACCTTCTCCTTCTCCTTCTTCTGCTTCTTCTGCTGCGCCCTCCAGGCTTCACCTTCTCCTTCTCCTTCTTCTGCTTCTTCTGCTTCACCGTCCTGACTTCACCTTCTCCTTCTCCTTCTTCTACTTCTTCTGCTACACCCCCCTGACTTCACCTGCTCCTTCTCCTTCTTCTGCTTCTTCTGATTCACCCTCCTAAATTCACCTTCTCCTTCTCCTTCTTCTGCTTCTTCTGATTCACCCTCCTGACTTCTCCTTCTCCTTCTCCTTCTTCTGCTTCTTCTGATTCACCCTCCAGACTTCACCTTCTCCTTCTCCTTCTTCTGCTTCTTCTGATTCACCCTCCAGACTTCACCTTCTCCTTCTCCTTCTTCTGCTTCTTCTGCTTCACCCTCCAGACTTCACCTTCTCCTTCTCCTTCTTCTGCTTCTTCTGCTTCACCCTCCTGACTTCACCTTCTCCTTCTCCTTCTTCTACTTCTTCTGATTCACCCTCCAGACTTCACCTACTCCTTCTCCTTCTTCTGCTTCTTCTGCTTCACCCTCCAGACTTCACCTTCTCCTTCTCCTTCTTCTGCTTCTTCTGCTTCGCCCTCCAGACTTCACCTTCTCCTTCTCCTTCTTCTGCTTCTTCTGCTTCACTCTCCTGACTTCACCTTCTCCTTCTCCTTCTTCTACTTCTTCTGATTCACCCTCCAGACTTCACCCTCTCCTTCTCCTTCTTCTGCTTCTTCTGCTTCACCCTCCAGACTTCACCTTCTCTTTCTCCTTCTTCTGCTTCTTCTGCAGCGCCCTCCAGACTTCACCTTCTCCTTCTCCTTCTTCTGCTTCTTCTGATTCACCCTCCAGACTTCACCTTCTCCTTCTCCTTCTTCTACTTCTTCTGATCCACCCTCCTGACTTCACCTTCTCCTTCTCCTTCTTCTGCTTCTTCTGCTTCACCCTCCAGACTTCACCTTCTCCTTCTCCTTCTTCTGCTTCTTCTGCTTCACCCACCAGACTTCACCTTCTCCTTCTCCTTCTTCTGCTTCTTCTGCTTCACCCTCCTGACTTCACCTTATCCTTCTCCTTCTTCTACTTCTTCTGATTCACCCTCCAGACTTCACCTACTCCTTCTCCTTCTTCTGCTTCTTCTGCTTCACCCTCCAGACTTCACCTTCTCCTTCTCCTTCTTCTGCTTCTTCTGCTTCGCCCTCCAGACTTCACCTTCTCCTTCTCCTTCTTCTGCTTCTTCTGCTTCAGTCTCCTGACTTCACCTTCTCCTTCTCCTTCTTCTACTTCTTCTGATTCACCCTCCAGACTTCACCCTCTCCTTCTCCTTCTTCTGCTTCTTCTGCTTCACCCTCCAGACTTCACCTTCTCCTTCTCCTTCTTCTGCTTCTTCTGCTTCACCGTCCTGACTTCACCTTCTCCTTCTCCTTCTTCTACTTCTTCTGCTTCACCCCCCTGACTTCACCTGCTCCTTCTCCTTCTTCTGCTTCTTCTGATTCACCCTCCTAACTTCACCTTCTCCTTCTCCTTCTTCTGCTTCTTCTGATTCACCCTCCAGACTTCACCTTCTCCTTCTCCTTCTTCTACTTCGTCTGATTTACCCTCCAGACTTCACCTTCTCCTTCCCCTTCTTCTACTTCTTCTGATTCACCCTCCAGTATTCACCTACTCCTTCTCCTTCTTCTGTTTCTTCTGCTTCACCCTCCAGACTTCACCTTCTCCTTCACTTTCTTCTGCTTCTTCTGATTCACCCTCCAGACTTCATCTTCTCCTTCTCCTTCTTCTGATTCTTCTGATTCACCCTCCAGACTTCACCTTCTCCTTCTCCTTCTTCTGCTTCTTCTGATTCACCCTCCTGACTTCACCTTCTCCTTCTCCTTCTTCTACTTCTTCTGCTTCACCCTCCAGACTTCACCTTCTCCTTCTCCTTCTTCTACTTCTTCTGATTCACCCTCCAGACTTCACCTTCTCCTTCTCCTTCTTCTGCTTCTTCAGATTCACCCTCCAGACTTCACCTTCTCCTTCTCCTTATTCTGCTTCTTCTGATTCACCCTCCAGACTTCACCTTCTCCTTCTCCTTCTTCTGCTTCTTCTGATTCACCCTCCAGACTTCACCTTTTCCTTCTCCTTCTTCTGCTTCTTCTGATTCACCCTCCAGACTTCACCTTCTCCTTCTCCTTCTTCTGCTTCTTCTGATTCACTCTCCAGACTTCACCATCTCCTTCTCCTTCTTCTACTTCTTCTGATTCACCCTCCAGACTTCACCTTCTCCTTCTCTTTCTTCTGCTTCTTCTGATTCACCCTCCAGACTTCACCTTCTCCTTCTCCTTCTTCTAATTCTTCTGATTCACCCTCCAGACTTCACCTTCTCCTTCTCCTTCTTCTGCTTCTTCTGATTCACCCTCCAGACTTCACCTTCTCCTTCTCCTTCGTCTACTTCTTCTGATTCACCCTCCAGACTACACCTTCTCCTTCTCCTTCTTCTACTTCTTCTCATTCACCCTCCAGACTTCACCTTCTCCTTCTCCTTCTTCTCTTTCTTCTGATTCACCCTCCAGACTTCATCTTCTCCTTCTCCTTCTTCTACTTGTTCTGATTCACCCTCCAGACTTCACCTTCTCCTTCTCCTTCTTCTACTTCTTCTGATTCACCCTCCAGACTTCATCTTCTCCTTCTCCTTCTTCTGCTTCTTCTGATTCACCCTCCAGACTTCACCTTCTCCTTCTCCTTCTTCTGCTTCTTCTGATTCACCCTCCAGACTTCAACTTCTCCTTCTCCTTCTTCTACTTCTTCTGATTCACCCTCCAGACTTCACCTTCTCCTTCTCCTTCTTCTACTTCTTCTGATTCACCCTCCAGTCTTCACCTTCTCCTTCTCCTTCTTCTGTTTCTTCTGCTTCACCCTCCAGACTTCACCTTCTCCTTCTCCTTCTTCTGCTTCTTCTGCTTCACACTCCAGACTTCACCTTCTCCTTCTCCTTCTTCTGCTTCTTCTGCTGCGCCCTCCAGGCTTCACCTTCTCCTTCTCCTTCTTCTCCTTCTTCTGCTTCACCGTCCTGACTTCACCTTCTCCTTCTCCTTCTTCTACTTCTTCTGCTACACCCCCCTGACTTCACCTGCTCCTTCTCCTTCTTCTGCTTCTTCTGATTCACCCTCCTAAATTCACCTTCTCCTTCTCCTTCTTCTGCTTCTTCTGATTCACCCTCCTGACTTCACCTTCTCCTTCTCCTTCTTCTGCTTCTTCTGATTCACCCTCCAGACTTCACCTTCTCCTTCTCCTTCTTCTGCTTCTTCTGATTCACCCTCCAGACTTCACCTTCTCCTTCTCCTTCTTCTGCTTCTTCTGCTTCACCCTCCAGACTTCACCTTCTCCTTCTCCTTCTTCTGCTTCTTCTGCTTCACCCTCCTGACTTCACCTTCTTCTTCTCCTTCTTCTGCTTCTTCTGATTCACCCTCCTGACTTCACCTTCTCCTTCTCCTTCTTCTACTTCTTCTGATTCACCCTCCAGTCTTCACCTACTCCTTCTCCTTCTTCTGTTTCTTCTGCTTCACCCTCCAGACTTCACCTTCTCCTTCTCTTTCTTCTGCTTCTTCTGATTCACCCTCCAGACTTCATCTTCTCCTTCTCCTTCTTCTGATTCTTCTGATTCACCCTCCAGACTTCACCTTCTCCTTCTCCTTCTTCTACTTCTTCTGATTCACCCTCCAGACTTCACCTTCTCCTTCTCCTTCTTCTGCTTCTTCTGATTCACCCTCCAGACTTCACCTTCTCCTTCTCCTTCGTCTACTTCTTCTGATTCACCCTCCAGACTACACCTTCTCCTTCTCCTTCTTCTACTTCTTCTCATTCACCCTCCAGACTTCACCTTCTCCTTCTCCTTCTTCTCTTTCTTCTGATTCACCCTCCAGACTTCATCTTCTCCTTCTCCTTCTTCTACTTGTTCTGATTCACCCTCCAGACTTCACCTTCTCCTTCTCCTTCTTCTACTTCTTCTGATTCACCCTCCAGACTTCATCTTCTCCTTCTCCTTCTCTGCTTCTTCTGATTCACCCTCCAGACTTCACCTTCTCCTTCTCCTTCTTCTGCTTCTTCTGATTCACCCTCCAGACTTCACCTTCTCCTTCTCCTTCTTCTGCTTCTTCTGATTCACCCTCCAGACTTCACCTTCTCCTTCTCCTTCTTCTGCTTCTTCTGATTCACCCTCCAGACTTCAACTTCTCCTTCTCCTTCTTCTACTTCTTCTGATTCACCCTCCAGACTTCACCTTCTCCTTCTCCTTCTTCTACTTCTTCTGATTCACCCTCCAGTCTTCACCTTCTCCTTCTCCTTCTTCTGTTTCTTCTGCTTCACCCTCCAGACTTCACCTTCTCCTTCTCCTTCTTCTGCTTCTTCTGCTTCACACTCCAGACTTCACCTTCTCCTTCTCCTTCTTCTGCTTCTTCTGCTGCGCCCTCCAGGCTTAACCTTCTCCTTCTCCTTCTTCTGCTTCTTCTGCTTCAGCGTCCTGACTTCACCTTCTCCTTCTCCTTCTTCTACTTCTTCTGCTACACCCCCCTGACTTCACCTGCTCCTTCTCCTTCTTCTGCTTCTTCTGATTCACCCTCCTAAATTCACCTTCTCCTTCTCCTTCTTCTGCTTCTTCTGATTCACCCTCCTGACTTCACCTTCTCCTTCTCCTTCTTCTGCTTCTTCTGATTCACCCTCCAGACTTCACCTTCTCCTTCTCCTTCTTCTGCTTCTTCTGATTCACCCTCCAGTCTTCACCTACTCCTTCTCTTTCTTCTGCTTCTTCTGATTCACCCTCCAGACTTCATCTTCTCCTTCTCCTTCTTCTGATTCTTCTGATTCACCCTCCAGAATTCACCTTCTCCTTCTCCTTCTTCTGCTTCTTCTGATTAACCCTCCTGACTTCACCTTCTCCTTCTCCTTCTTCTACTTCTTCTGCTTCACCCTCCAGACTTCACCTTCTCCTTCTCCTTCTTCTACTTCTTCTGATTCACCCTCCAGACTTCACCTTCTCCTTCTCCTTCTTCTGCTTCTTCTGATTCACCCTCCAGACTTCACCTTCTCCTTCTCCTTATTCTGCTTCTTCTGATTCACCCTCCAGACTTCACCTTCTCCTTCTTCTTCTTCTGCTTCTTCTGATTCACCCTCCAGACTTCACCTTTTCCTTCTCCTTCTTCTGCTTCTTCTGATTCACCCTCCAGACTTCACCTTCTCCTTCTCCTTCTTCTGCTTCTTCTGATTCACCCTCCAGACTTCACCTTCTCCTTCTCCTTCTTCTACTTCTTCTGATTCACCCTCCAGACTTCACCTTCTCCTTCTCTTTCTTCTGCTTCTTCTGATTCACCCTCCAGACTTCAACTTCTCCTTCTCCTTCTTCTACTTCTTCTGATTCACCCTCCAGACTTCACCTTCTCCTTCTCCTTCTTCTGCTTCTTCTGATTCACCCTCCAGACTTCACCTTCTCCTTCTCCTTCGTCTACTTCTTCTGATTCACCCTCCAGACTACACCTTCTCCTTCTCCTTCTTCTACTTCTTCTCATTCACCCTCCAGACTTCACCTTCTCCTTCTCCTTCTTCTCTTTCTTCTGATTCACCCTCCAGACTTCATCTTCTCCATCTCCTTCTTCTACTTGTTCTGATTCACCCTCCAGACTTCACCTTCTCCTTCTCCTTCTTCTACTTCTTCTGATTCACCCTCCAGACTTCATCTTCTCCTTCTCCTTCTTCTGCTTCTTCTGATTCACCCTCCAGACTTCACCTTCTCCTTCCCCTTCTTCTGCTTCTTCTGATTCACCCTCCAGACTTCAACTTCTCCTTCTCCTTCTTCTACTTCTTCTGATTCACCCTCCAGACTTCACCTTCTCCTTCTCCTTCTTCTACTTCTTCTGATTCACCCTCCAGTCTTCACCTTCTCCTTCTCCTTCTTCTGTTTCTTCTGCTTCACCCTCCAGACTTCACCTTCTCCTTCTCCTTCTTCTGCTTCTTCTGCTTCACACTCCAGACTTCACCTTCTCCTTCTCCTTCTTCTGCTTCTTCTGCTGCGCCCTCCAGGCTTCACCTTCTCCTTCTCCTTCTTCTGCTTCTTCTGCTTCACCGTCCTGACTTCACCTTCTCCTTCTCCTTCTTCTACTTCTTCTGCTACACCCCCCTGACTTCACCTGCTCCTTCTCCTTCTTCTGCTTCTTCTGATTCACCCTCCTAAATTCACCTTCTCCTTCTCCTTCTTCTGCTTCTTCTGATTCACCCTCCTGACTTCACCTTCTCCTTCTCCTTCTTCTGCTTCTTCTGATTCACCCTCCAGACTTCACCTTCTCCTTCTCCTTCTTCTGCTTCTTCTGATTCACCCTCCAGACTTCACCTTCTCCTTCTCCTTCTTCTGCTTCTTCTGCTTCACCCTCCAGACTTCACCTTCTCCTTCTCCTTCTTCTGCTTCTTCTGCTTCACCCTCCTGACTTCACCTTCTCCTTCTCCTTCTTCTACTTCTTCTGATTCACCCTCCAGACTTCACCTACTCCTTCTCCTTCTTCTGCTTCTTCTGCTTCACCCTCCAGACTTCACCTTCTCCTTCTCCTTCTTCTGCTTCTTCTGCTTCACCCTCCAGACTTCACCTTCTCCTTCTCCTTCTTCTGCTTCTTCTGCTTCACCCACCAGACTTCACCTTCTCCTTCTCCTTCTTCTGCTTCTTCTGCTTCACCCTCCTGACTTCACCTTATCCTTCTCCTTCTTCTACTTCTTCTGATTCACCCTCCAGACTTCACCTACTCCTTCTCCTTCTTCTGCTTCTTCTGCTTCACCCTCCAGACTTCACCTTCTCCTTCTCCTTCTTCTGCTTCTTCTGCTTCGCCCTCCAGACTTCACCTTCTCCTTCTCCTTCTTCTGCTTCTTCTGCTTCAGTCTCCTGACTTCACCTTCTCCTTCTCCTTCTTCTACTTCTTCTGATTCACCCTCCAGACTTCACCCTCTCCTTCTCTTTCTTCTGCTTCTTCTGCTTCACCCTCCAGACTTCACCTTCTCCTTCTCCTTCTTCTGCTTCTTCTGCTTCACCGTCCTGACTTCACCTTCTCCTTCTCCTTCTTCTACTTCTTCTGCTTCACCCCCCTGACTTCACCTGCTCCTTCTCCTTCTTCTGCTTCTTCTGATTCACCCTCCTAACTTCACCTTCTCCTTCTCCTTCTTCTGCTTCTTCTGATTCACCCTCCAGACTTCACCTTCTCCTTCTCCTTCTTCTACTTCGTCTGATTTACCCTCCAGACTTCACCTTCTCCTTCTCCTTCTTCTACTTCTTCTGATTCACCCTCCAGTATTCACCTACTCCTTCTCCTTCTTCTGTTTCTTCTGCTTCACCCTCCAGACTTCACCTTCTCCTTCACTTTCTTCTGCTTCTTCTGATTCACCCTCCAGACTTCATCTTCTCCTTCTCCTTCTTCTGATTCTTCTGATTCACCCTCCAGACTTCACCTTCTCCTTCTCCTTCTTCTGCTTCTTCTGATTCACCCTCCTGACTTCACCTTCTCCTTCTCCTTCTTCTACTTCTTCTGCTTCACCCTCCAGACTTCACCTTCTCCTTCTCCTTCTTCTACTTCTTCTGATTCACCCTCCAGACTTCACCTTCTCCTTCTCCTTCTTCTGCTTCTTCAGATTCACCCTCCAGACTTCACCTTCTCCTTCTCCTTATTCTGCTTCTTCTGATTCACCCTCCAGACTTCACCTTCTCCTTCTCCTTCTTCTGCTTCTTCTGATTCACCCTCCAGACTTCACCTTTTCCTTCTCCTTCTTCTGCTTCTTCTGATTCACCCTCCAGACTTCACCTTCTCCTTCTCCTTCTTCTGCTTCTTCTGATTCACTCTCCAGACTTCACCATCTCCTTCTCCTTCTTCTACTTCTTCTGATTCACCCTCCAGACTTCACCTTCTCCTTCTCTTTCTTCTGCTTCTTCTGATTCACCCTCCAGACTTCACCTTCTCCTTCTCCTTCTTCTAATTCTTCTGATTCACCCTCCAGACTTCACCTTCTCCTTCTCCTTCTTCTGCTTCTTCTGATTCACCCTCCAGACTTCACCTTCTCCTTCTCCTTCGTCTACTTCTTCTGATTCACCCTCCAGACTACACCTTCTCCTTCTCCTTCTTCTACTTCTTCTCATTCACCCTCCAGACTTCACCTTCTCCTTCTCCTTCTTCTCTTTCTTCTGATTCACCCTCCAGACTTCATCTTCTCCTTCTCCTTCTTCTACTTGTTCTGATTCACCCTCCAGACTTCACCTTCTCCTTCTCCTTCTTCTACTTCTTCTGATTCTCCCTCCAGACTTCATCTTCTCCTTCTCCTTCTTCTGCTTCTTCTGATTCACCCTCCAGACTTCACCTTCTCCTTCTCCTTCTTCTGCTTCTTCTGATTCACCCTCCAGACTTCAACTTCTCCTTCTCCTTCTTCTACTTCTTCTGATTCACCCTCCAGACTTCACCTTCTCCTTCTCCTTCTTCTACTTCTTCTGATTCACCCTCCAGTCTTCACCTTCTCCTTCTCCTTCTTCTGTTTCTTCTGCTTCACCCTCCAGACTTCACCTTCTCCTTCTCCTTCTTCTGCTTCTTCTGCTTCACACTCCAGACTTCACCTTCTCCTTCTCCTTCTTCTGCTTCTTCTGCTGCGCCCTCCAGGCTTCACCTTCTCCTTCTCCTTCTTCTCCTTCTTCTGCTTCACCGTCCTGACTTCACCTTCTCCTTCTCCTTCTTCTACTTCTTCTGCTACACCCCCCTGACTTCACCTGCTCCTTCTCCTTCTTCTGCTTCTTCTGATTCACCCTCCTAAATTCACCTTCTCCTTCTCCTTCTTCTGCTTCTTCTGATTCACCCTCCTGACTTCACCTTCTCCTTCTCCTTCTTCTGCTTCTTCTGATTCACCCTCCAGACTTCACCTTCTCCTTCTCCTTCTTCTGCTTCTTCTGATTCACCCTCCAGACTTCACCTTCTCCTTCTCCTTCTTCTGCTTCTTCTGCTTCACCCTCCAGACTTCACCTTCTCCTTCTCCTTCTTCTGCTTCTTCTGCTTCACCCTCCTGACTTCACCTTCTTCTTCTCCTTCTTCTGCTTCTTCTGATTCACCCTCCTGACTTCACCTTCTCCTTCTCCTTCTTCTACTTCTTCTGATTCACCCTCCAGTCTTCACCTACTCCTTCTCCTTCTTCTGTTTCTTCTGCTTCACCCTCCAGACTTCACCTTCTCCTTCTCTTTCTTCTGCTTCTTCTGATTCACCCTCCAGACTTCATCTTCTCCTTCTCCTTCTTCTGATTCTTCTGATTCACCCTCCAGAATTCACCTTCTCCTTCTCCTTCTTCTACTTCTTCTGATTCACCCTCCAGACTTCACCTTCTCCTTCTCCTTCTTCTGCTTATTCTGATTCACCCTCCAGACTTCACCTTCTCCTTCTCCTTCGTCTACTTCTTCTGATTCACCCTCCAGACTACACCTTCTCCTTCTCCTTCTTCTACTTCTTCTCATTCACCCTCCAGACTTCACCTTCTCCTTCTCCTTCTTCTCTTTCTTCTGATTCACCCTCCAGACTTCATCTTCTCCTTCTCCTTCTTCTACTTGTTCTGATTCACCCTCCAGACTTCACCTTCTCCTTCTCCTTCTTCTACTTCTTCTGATTCACCCTCCAGACTTCATCTTCTCCTTCTCCTTCTCTGCTTCTTCTGATTCACCCTCCAGACTTCACCTTCTCCTTCTCCTTCTTCTGCTTCTTCTGATTCACCCTCCAGACTTCACCTTCTCCTTCTCCTTCTTCTGCTTCTTCTGATTCACCCTCCAGACTTCACCTTCTCCTTCTCCTTCTTCTCTTTCTTCTGATTCACCCTCCAGACTTCATCTTCTCCTTCTCCTTCTTCTACTTGTTCTGATTCACCCTCCAGACTTCACCTTCTCCTTCTCCTTCTTCTACTTCTTCTGATTCACCCTCCAGACTTCATCTTCTCCTTCTCCTTCTTCTGCTTCTTCTGATTCACCCTCCAGACTTCACCTTCTCCTTCTCCTTCTTCTGCTTCTTCTGATTCACCCTCCAGACTTCAACTTCTCCTTCTCCTTCTTCTACTTCTTCTGATTCACCCTCCAGACTTCACCTTCTCCTTCTCCTTCTTCTACTTCTTCTGATTCACCCTCCAGTCTTCACCTTCTCCTTCTCCTTCTTCTGTTTCTTCTGCTTCACCCTCCAGACTTCACCTTCTCCTTCTCCTTCTTCTGCTTCTTCTGCTTCACACTCCAGACTTCACCTTCTCCTTCTCCTTCTTCTGCTTCTTCTGCTGCGCCCTCCAGGCTTAACCTTCTCCTTCTCCTTCTTCTGCTTCTTCTGCTTCACCGTCCTGACTTCACCTTCTCCTTCTCCTTCTTCTACTTCTTCTGCTACACCCCCCTGACTTCACCTGCTCCTTCTCCTTCTTCTGCTTCTTCTGATTCACCCTCCTAAATTCACCTTCTCCTTCTCCTTCTTCTGCTTCTTCTGATTCACCCTCCTGACTTCACCTTCTCCTTCTCCTTCTTCTGCTTCTTCTGATTCACCCTCCAGACTTCACCTTCTCCTTCTCCTTCTTCTGCTTCTTCTGATTCACCCTCCAGTCTTCACCTACTCCTTCTCTTTCTTCTGCTTCTTCTGATTCACCCTCCAGACTTCATCTTCTCCTTCTCCTTCTTCTGATTCTTCTGATTCACCCTCCAGAATTCACCTTCTCCTTCTCCTTCTTCTGCTTCTTCTGATTAACCCTCCTGACTTCACCTTCTCCTTCTCCTTCTTCTACTTCTTCTGCTTCACCCTCCAGACTTCACCTTCTCCTTCTCCTTCTTCTACTTCTTCTGATTCACCCTCCAGACTTCACCTTCTCCTTCTCCTTCTTCTGCTTCTTCTGATTCACCCTCCAGACTTCACCTTCTCCTTCTCCTTATTCTGCTTCTTCTGATTCACCCTCCAGACTTCACCTTCTCCTTCTCCTTCTTCTGCTTCTTCTGATTCACCCTCCAGACTTCACCTTTTCCTTCTCCTTCTTCTGCTTCTTCTGATTCACCCTCCAGACTTCACCTTCTCCTTCTCCTTCTTCTGCTTCTTCTGATTCACCCTCCAGACTTCACCTTCTCCTTCTCCTTCTTCTACTTCTTCTGATTCACCCTCCAGACTTCACCTTCTCCTTCTCTTTCTTCTGCTTCTTCTGATTCACCCTCCAGACTTCAACTTCTCCTTCTCCTTCTTCTACTTCTTCTGATTCACCCTCCAGACTTCACCTTCTCCTTCTCCTTCTTCTGCTTCTTCTGATTCACCCTCCAGACTTCACCTTCTCCTTCTCCTTCGTCTACTTCTTCTGATTCACCCTCCAGACTACACCTTCTCCTTCTCCTTCTTCTACTTCTTCTCATTCACCCTCCAGACTTCACCTTCTCCTTCTCCTTCTTCTCTTTCTTCTGATTCACCCTCCAGACTTCATCTTCTCCATCTCCTTCTTCTACTTGTTCTGATTCACCCTCCAGACTTCACCTTCTCCTTCTCCTTCTTCTACTTCTTCTGATTCACCCTCCAGACTTCATCTTCTCCTTCTCCTTCTTCTGCTTCTTCTGATTCACCCTCCAGACTTCACCTTCTCCTTCCCCTTCTTCTGCTTCTTCTGATTCACCCTCCAGACTTCAACTTCTCCTTCTCCTTCTTCTACTTCTTCTGATTCACCCTCCAGACTTCACCTTCTCCTTCTCCTTCTTCTACTTCTTCTGATTCACCCTCCAGTCTTCACCTTCTCCTTCTCCTTCTTCTGTTTCTTCTGCTTCACCCTCCAGACTTCACCTTCTCCTTCTCCTTCTTCTGCTTCTTCTGCTTCACACTCCAGACTTCACCTTCTCCTTCTCCTTCTTCTGCTTCTTCTGCTGCGCCCTCCAGGCTTCACCTTCTCCTTCTCCTTCTTCTGCTTCTTCTGCTTCACCGTCCTGACTTCACCTTCTCCTTCTCCTTCTTCTACTTCTTCTGCTACACCCCCCTGACTTCACCTGCTCCTTCTCCTTCTTCTGCTTCTTCTGATTCACCCTCCTAAATTCACCTTCTCCTTCTCCTTCTTCTGCTTCTTCTGATTCACCCTCCTGACTTCACCTTCTCCTTCTCCTTCTTCTGCTTCTTCTGATTCACCCTCCAGACTTCACCTTCTCCTTCTCCTTCTTCTGCTTCTTCTGATTCACCCTCCAGACTTCACCTTCTCCTTCTCCTTCTTCTGCTTCTTCTGCTTCACCCTCCAGACTTCACCTTCTCCTTCTCCTTCTTCTGCTTCTTCTGCTTCACCCTCCTGACTTCACCTTCTCCTTCTCCTTCTTCTACTTCTTCTGATTCACCCTCCAGACTTCACCTACTCCTTCTCCTTCTTCTGCTTCTTCTGCTTCACCCTCCAGACTTCACCTTCTCCTTCTCCTTCTTCTGCTTCTTCTGCTTCGCCCTCCAGACTTCACCTTCTCCTTCTCCTTCTTCTGCTTCTTCTGCTTCACTCTCCTGACTTCACCTTCTCCTTCTCCTTCTTCTACTTCTTCTGATTCACCCTCCAGACTTCACCCTCTCCTTCTCCTTCTTCTGCTTCTTCTGCTTCACCCTCCAGACTTCACCTTCTCTTTCTCCTTCTTCTGCTTCTTCTGCTGCGCCCTCCAGACTTCACCTTCTCCTTCTCCTTCTTCTGCTTCTTCTGATTCACCCTCCAGACTTCACCTTCTCCTTCTCCTTCTTCTACTTCTTCTGATCCACCCTCCTGACTTCACCTTCTCCTTCTCCTTCTTCTGCTTCTTCTGCTTCACCCTCCAGACTTCACCTTCTCCTTCTCCTTCTTCTGCTTCTTCTGCTTCACCCACCAGACTTCACCTTCTCCTTCTCCTTCTTCTGCTTCTTCTGCTTCACCCTCCTGACTTCACCTACTCCTTCTCCTTCTTCTGCTTCTTCTGCTTCACCCTCCAGACTTCACCTACTCCTTCTCCTTCTTCTGCTTCTTCTGCTTCGCCCTCCAGACTTCACCTTCTCCTTCTCCTTCTGCTGCTTCCTCTGCTTCACTCTCCTGACTTCACCTTCTCCTTCTCCTTCTTCTACTTCTTCTGATTCACCCTCCAGACTTCACCCTCTCCTTCTCCTTCTTCTGCTTCTTCTGCTTCACCCTCCAGACTTCACCTTCTCTTTCTCCTTCTTCTGCTTCTTCTGCTGCGCCCTCCAGACTTCACCTTCTCCTTCTCCTTCTTCTGCTTCTTCTGATTCACCCTCCAGACTTCACCTTCTCCTTCTCCTTCTTCTACTTCTTCTGATTCACCCTCCAGACTTCACCTACTCCTTCTCCTTCTTCTGCTTCTTCTGCTTCACCCTCCAGACTTCACCTTCTCCTTCTCCTTCTTCTGCTTCTTCTGCTTCGCCCTCCAGACTTCACCTTCTCCTTCTCCTTCTTCTGCTTCTTCTGCTTCACTCTCCTGACTTCACCTTCTACTTCTCCTTCTTCTGCTTCTTCTGATTCACCCTCCTAACTTCACCTTCTCCTTCTCCTTCTTCTGCTTCTTCTGATTCACCCTCCAGACTTCACCTTCTCCTTCTCCTTCTTCTACTTCGTCTGATTCACCCTCCAGACTTCACCTTCTCCTTCTCCTTCTTCTACTTCTTCTGATTCACCCTCCAGTCTTCACCTACTCCTTCTCCTTCTTCTGTTTCTTCTGCTTCACCCTCCAGACTTCACCTTCTCCTTCTCTTTCTTCTGCTTCTTCTGATTCACCCTCCAGACTTCATCTTCTCCTTCTCCTTCTTCTGATTCTTCTGATTCACCCTCCAGACTTCACCTTCTCCTTCTCCTTCTTCTGCTTCTTCTGATTCACCCTCCTGACTTCACCTTCTCCTTCTCCTTCTTCTACTTCTTCTGCTTCACCCTCCAGACTTCACCTTCTCCTTCTCCTTCTTCTACTTCTTCTGATTCACCCTCCAGACTTCACCCTCTCCTTCTCCTTCTTCTGCTTCTTCTGCTTCACCCTCCAGACTTCACCTTCACTTTCTCCTTCTTCTGCTTCTTCTGCTGCGCCCTCCAGACTTCACCTTCTCCTTCTCCTTCTTCTGCTTCTTCTGATTCACCCTCCAGACTTCACCTTCTCCTTCTCCTTCTTCTACTTCTTCTGATCCACCCTCCTGACTTCACCTTCTCCTTCTCCTTCTTCTGCTTCTTCTGCTTCACCCTCCAGACTTCACCTTCTCCTTCTCCTTCTTCTGCTTCTTCTGCTTCACCCACCAGACTTCACCTTCTCCTTCTCCTTCTTCTGCTTCTTCTGCTTCACCCTCCTGACTTCACCTTATCCTTCTCCTTCTTCTACTTCTTCTGATTCACCCTCCAGACTTCACCTACTCCTTCTCCTTCTTCTGCTTCTTCTGCTTCACCCTCCAGACTTCACCTTCTCCTTCTGCTTCTTCTGCTTCTTCTGCTTCGCCCTCCAGACTTCACCTTCTCCTTCTCCTTCTTCTGCTTCTTCTGCTTCACTCTCCTGACTTCACCTTCTCCTTCTCCTTCTTCTACTTCTTCTGATTCACCCTCCAGACTTCACCCTCTCCTTCTCCTTCTTCTGCTTCTTCTGCTTCACCCTCCAGACTTCACCTTCTCCTTCTCCTTCTTCTGCTTCTTCTGCTTCACCGTCCTGACTTCACCTTCTCCTTCTCCTTCTTCTACTTCTTCTGCTTCACCCCCCTGACTTCACCTGCTCCTTCTCCTTCTTCTGCTTCTTCTGATTCACCCTCCTAACTTCACCCTCTTTTCTCCTTCTTCTGCTTCTTCTGATTCACCCTCCAGACTTCACCCTCTCCTTCTCCTTCTTCTGCTTCTTCTGCTTCACCCTCCAGACTTCACCTTCTCCTTCTCCTTCTTCTGCTTCTTCTGCTTCACCCTCCTGACTTCACCTTATCCTTCTCCTTCTTCTACTTCTTCTGATTCACCCTCCAGACTTCACCTACTCCTTCTCCTTCTTCTGCTTCTTCTGCTTCACCCTCCAGACTTCACCTTCTCCTTCTGCTTCTTCTGCTTCTTCTGCTTCGCCCTCCAGACTTCACCTTCTCCTTCTCCTTCTTCTGCTTCTTCTGCTTCACTCTCCTGACTTCACCTTCTCCTTCTCCTTCTTCTACTTCTTCTGATTCACCCTCCAGACTTCACCCTCTCCTTCTCCTTCTTCTGCTTCTTCTGCTTCACCCTCCAGACTTCACCTTCTCCTTCTCCTTCTTCTACTTCGTCTGATTCACCCTCCAGACTTCACCTTCTCCTTCTCCTTCTTCTACTTCTTCTGATTCACCCTCCAGTCTTCACCTACTCCTTCTCCTTCTTCTGTTTCTTCTGCTTCACCCTCCAGACTTCACCTTCTCCTTCTCTTTCTTCTGCTTCTTCTGATTCACCCTCCAGACTTCATCTTCTCCTTCTCCTTCTTCTGATTCTTCTGATTCACCCTCCAGACTTCACCTTCTCCTTCTCCTTCTTCTGCTTCTTCTGATTCACCCTCCTGACTTCACCTTCTCCTTCTCCTTCTTCTACTTCTTCTGCTTCACCCTCCAGACTTCACCTTCTCCTTCTCCTTCTTCTACTTCTTCTGATTCACCCTCCAGACTTCACCTTCTCCTTCTCCTTCTTCTGCTTCTTCTGATTCACCCTCCAGACTTCACCTTCTCCTTCTCCTTATTCTGCTTCTTCTGATTCACCCTCCAGACTTAACCTTCTCCTTCTCCTTCTTCTGCTTCTTCTGATTCACCCTCCAGACTTCACCTTTTCCTTCTCCTTCTTCTGCTTCTTCTGATTCACCCTCCAGACTTCACCTTCTCCTTCTCCTTCTTCTGCTTCTTCTGATTCACCCTCCAGACTTCACCTTCTCCTTCTCCTTCTTCTACTTCTTCTGATTCACACTCCAGACTTCACCTTCTCCTTCTCTTTCTTCTGTTTCTTCTGATTCACCCTCCAGACTTCACCTTCTCCTTCTCCTTCTTCTGCTTCTTCTGCTTCACCCTCCAGACTTCACCTTCTCCTTCTCCTTCTTCTGCTTCTTCTGCTTCACCCTCCTGACTTCACCTTCTCCTTCTCCTTCTTCTACTTCTTCTGATTCACCCTCCTGACTTCACCTTCTCCTTCTCCTTCTTCTACTTCTTCTGCTTCACCCTCCAGACTTCACCTTCTCCTTCTCCTTCTTCTACTTCTTCTGATTCACCCTCCAGACTTCACCTTCTCCTTCTCCTTCTTCTACTTCTTCTGATTCACCCTCCAGACTTCACCTTCTCCTTCTCCTTCTTCTACTTCTTCTGATTCATCCTCCAGACTTCACCTTCTCCTTCTCCTTCTTCTGCTTCTTCTGATTCACCCTCCAGACTTCACCTTCTCCTTCTCCTTATTCTGCTTCTTCTGATTCACCCTCCAGACTTCACCTTCTCCTTCTCCTTCTTCTGCTTCTTCTGATTCACCCTCCAGACTTCACCTTCTCCTTCTCCTTCTTCTGCTTCTTCTGATTCACCCTCCAGACTTCACCTTCTCCGTCTTCTACTTCTTCTGATTCACCCTCCAGACGTCATCTTCTCCTTCTCCTTCTTCTGCTTCTTCTGATTCACCCTCCAGACTTCACCTTCTCCTTCTCCTTCGTCTACTTCTTCTGATTCACCCTCCAGACTACACCTTCTCCTTCTCCTTCTTCTACTTCTTCTGATTCACCCTCCAGACTTCACCTTCTCCTTCTCCTTCTTCTGTTTCTTCTGATTCACCCTCCAGACTTCACCTTCTCCTTCTCCTTCTTCTTCTTCTTCTGATTCACCCTCCAGACTTCACCTTCTCCTTCTCCTTCTTCTACTTCTTCTGATTCACCCTCCAGACTTCATCTTCTCCTTCTCCTTCTTCTGCATCTTCTGATTCACCCTCCAGACTTCACCTTCTCCTTCTCCTTCTTCTGCTTCTTCTGATTCACCCTCCAGACTTCACCTTCTCCTTCTCCTTCTTCTACTTCTTCTGATTCACCCTCCAGACTTCACCTTCTCCTTCTCCTTCTTCTACTTCTTCTGATTCACCCTCCAGTCTTCACATTCTCCTTCTCCTTCTTCTGTTTCTTCTGCTTCAGCCTCCAGACTTCACCTTCTCCTTCTCTTTCTTCTGATTCTTCTGATTCACCCTCCAGACTTCACCTTCTCCTTCTCCTTCTTCTGATTCTTCTGATTCACCCTCCAGACTTCACCTTCTCCTTCTCCTTCTTCTGCTTCTTCTGATTCACCCTCCTGGCTTCACCTTCTCCTTCTCCTTCTTCTACTTCTTCTGATTCACCCTCCTGACTTCACCTTCTCCTTCTCCTTCTTCTCCTTCTTCTGCTTCACCCTCCAGATTTCACCTTCTCCTTCTCCTTCTTCTACCTCTTCTGATTCACCCTCCAGACTTCACCTTCTCCTTCTCCTTCTTCTGCTTCTTCTGATTCACCCTCCAGACTTCACCTTCTCCTTCTCCTTATTCTGCTTCTTCTGATTCACCCTCCAGACTTCACCTTCTCCTTCTCGTTATTCTGCTTCTTCTGATTCAACCTCCAGACTTCACCTTCTCCTTCTCCTTCTTCTGCTTCTTCTTATTCACCCTCCAGACTTCACCTTCTCCTTCTCCTTCTTCTGTTTCTTCTGATTCGCCCTCCAGACTTCATCTTCTCCTTCTCCTTCTTCTGCTTCTTCTGATTCACCCTCCTGACTTCACCTTCTCCTTCTCCTTCTTCTACTTCTTCTGATTCACCCTCCTGACTTCACCTTCTCCTTCTCCTTCTTCTCCTTCTTCTGATTCACCCTCCAGACTTCACCTTCTCCTTCTCCTTCTTCTGCTTCTTCTGATTCACCCTCCAGACTTCACCTTCTCATTCTCCTTCTTCTGCATCTTCTGCTGCGCCCTCCAGACTTCACCTTCTCCTTCTCCTTCTTCTGCTTCTTCTGCTTCACACTCCAGACTTCACCTTCTCCTTCTCCTTCTTCTGCTTCTTCTGCTGCGCCCTCCAGGCTTCACCTTCTCCTTCTCCTTCTTCTGCTTCTTCTGCTTCACCGTCCTGACTTCACCTTCTCCTTCTCCTTCTTCTACTTCTTCTGCTACACCCCCCTGACTTCACCTGCTCCTTCTCCTTCTTCTGCTTCTTCTGATTCACCCTCCTAAATTCACCTTCTCCTTCTCCTTCTTCTGCTTCTTCTGATTCACCCTCCAGACTTCACCTTCTCCTTCTCCTTCTTCTGCTTCTTCTGATTCACCCTCCAGACTTCACCTTCTCCTTCTCCTTCTTCTGCTTCTTCTGCTTCACCCTCCAGACTTCACCTTCTCCTTCTCCTTCTTCTGCTTCTTCTGATTCACCCTCCTAAATTCACCCTCTTTTCTCCTTCTTCTGCTTCTTCTGATTCACCCTCCAGACTTCACCTTCTCCTTCTCCTTCTTCTACTTCGTCTGATTCACCCTCCAGACTTCACCTTCTCCTTCTCCTTCTTCTACTTCTTCTGATTCACCCTCCAGTCTTCACCTACTCCTTCTCCTTCTTCTGTTTCTTCTGCTTCACCCTCCAGACTTCACCTTCTCCTTCTCTTTCTTCTGCTTCTTCTGATTCACCCTCCAGACTTCATCTTCTCCTTCTCCTTCTTCTGATTTTTCTGATTCACCCTCCAGACTTCACCTTCTCCTTCTCCTTCTTCTGCTTCTTCTGATTCACCCTCCTGACTTCACCTTCTCCTTCTCCTTCTTCTACTTCTTCTGCTTCACCCTCCAGACTTCACCTTCTCCTTCTCCTTCTTCTACTTCTTCTGATTCACCCTCCAGACTTCACCTTCTCCTTCTCCTTCTCCTGCTTCTTCTGATTCACCCTCCAGACTTCACCTTCTCCTTCTCCTTATTCTGCTTCTTCTGATTCACCCTCCAGACTTCACCTTCTCCTTCTCCTTCTTCTGCTTCTTCTGATTCACCCTCCAGACTTCACCTTTTCCTTCTCCTTCTTCTGCTTCTTCTGATTCACCCTCCAGACTTCACCTTCTCCTTCTCCTTCTTCTGCTTCTTCTGATTCACCCTCCAGACTTCACCTTCTCCTTCTCCTTCTTCTACTTCTTCTGATTCACCCTCCAGACTTCACCTTCTCCTTCTCTTTCTTCTGTTTCTTCTGATTCACCCTCCAGACTTCACCTTCTCCTTCTCCTTCTTCTGCTTCTTCTGCTCCACCCTCCAGACTTCACCTTCTCCTTCTCCTTCTTCTGCTTCTTCTGCTTCACCCTCCTGACTTCACCTTCTCCTTCTCCTTCTTCTACTTCTTCTGATTCACCCTCCTGACTTCACCTTCTCCTTCTCCTTCTTCTACTTCTTCTGCTTCACCCTCCAGACTTCACCTTCTCCTTCTCCTTCTTCTACTTCTTCTGATTCACCCTCCAGACTTCACCTTCTCCTTCTCCTTCTTCTACTTCTTCTGATTCACCCTCCAGACTTCACCTTCTCCTTCTCCTTCTTCTACTTCTTCTGATTCATCCTCCAGACTTCACCTTCTCCTTCTCCTTCTTCTGCTTCTTCTGATTCACCCTCCAGACTTCACCTTCTCCTTCTCCTTATTCTGCTTCTTCTGATTCACCCTCCAGACTTCACCTTCTCCTTCTCCTTCTTCTGCTTCTTCTGATTCAGCTCCAGACTTCACCTTCTCCTTCTCCTTCTTCTGCTTCTTCTGATTCACCCTCCAGACTTCACCTTCTCCTTCTCCGTCTTCTACTTCTTCTGATTCACCCTCCAGACTTCATCTTCTCCTTCTCCTTCTTCTGCTTCTTCTGATTCACCCTCCAGACTTCACCTTCTCCTTCTCCTTCGTCTACTTCTTCTGATTCACCCTCCAGACTACACCTTCTCCTTCTCCTTCTTCTACTTCTTCTGATTCACCCTCCAGACTTCACCTTCTCCTTCTCCTTCTTCTGTTTCTTCTGATTCACCCTCCAGACTTCACCTTCTCCTTCTCCTTCTTCTACTTCTTCTGATTCACCCTCCAGACTTCACCTTCTCCTTCTCCTTCTTCTACTTCTTCTGATTCACCCTCCAGACTTCATCTTCTCCTTCTCCTTCTTCTGCATCTTCTGATTCACCCTCCAGACTTCACCTTCTCCTTCTCCTTCTTCTCCTTCTTCTGATTCACCCTCCAGACATCACCTTCTCCTTCTCCTTCTTCTACTTCTTCTGATTCACCCTCCAGACTTCACCTTCTCCTTCTCCTTCTTCTACTTCTTCTGATTCACCCTCCAGTCTTCACATTCTCCTTCTCCTTCTTCTGTTTCTTCTGCTTCAGCCTCCAGACTTCACCTTCTCCTTCTCTTTCTTCTGATTCTTCTGATTCACCCTCCAGACTTCACCTTCTCCTTCTCCTTCTTCTGATTCTTCTGATTCGCCCTCCAGACTTCACCTTCTCCTTCTCCTTCTTCTGCTTCTTCTGATTCACCCTCCTGGCTTCACCTTCTCCTTCTCCTTCTTCTACTTCTTCTGATTCACCCTCCTGACTTCACCTTCTCCTTCTCCTTCTTCTCCTTCTTCTGCTTCAACCTCCAGACTTCACCTTCTCCTTCTCCTTCTTCTACCTCTTCTGATTCACCCTCCAGACTTCACCTTCTCCTTCTCCTTCTTCTGCTTCTTCTGATTCACCCTCCAGACTTCACCTTCTCCTTCTCCTTATTCTGCTTCTTCTGATTCACCCTCCAGACTTCACCTTCTCCTTCTCGTTATTCTGCTTCTTCTGATTCAACCTCCAGACTTCACCTTCTCCTTCTCCTTCTTCTGCTTCTTCTTATTCACCCTCCAGACTTCACCTTCTCCTTCTCCTTCTTCTGTTTCTTCTGATTCGCCCTCCAGACTTCACCTTCTCCTTCTCCTTCTTCTCCTTCTTCTGATTCACCCTCCAGACTTCACCTTCTCCTTCTCCTTCTTCTGCTTCTTCTGATTCACCCTCCAGACTTCACCTTCTCATTCTCCTTCTTCTGCTTCTTCTGCTGCGCCCTCCAGACTTCACCTTCTCCTTCTCCTTCTTCTGCTTCTTCTGCTTCACACTCCAGACTTCACCTTCTCCTTCTCCTTCTTCTGCTTCTTCTGCTGCGCCCTCCAGGCTTCACCTTCTCCTTCTCCTTCTTCTGCTTCTTCTGCTTCACCGTCCTGACTTCACCTTCTCCTTCTCCTTCTTCTACTTCTTCTGCTACACCCCCCTGACTTCACCTGCTCCTTCTCCTTCTTCTGCTTCTTCTGATTCACCCTCCTAAATTCACCTTCTCCTTCTCCTTCTTCTGCTTCTTCTGATTCACCCTCCTGACTTCACCTTCTCCTTCTCCTTCTTCTGCTTCTTCTGATTCACCCTCCAGACTTCACCTTCTCCTTCTCCTTCTTCTGCTTCTTCTGATTCACCCTCCAGACTTCACCTTCTCCTTCTCCTTCTTCTGCTTCTTCTGCTTCACCCTCCAGACTTCACCTTCTCCTTCTCCTTCTTCTGCTTCTTCTGCTTCACCCTCCTGACTTCACCTTCTCCTTCTCCTTCTTCTACTTCTTCTGATTCACCCTCCAGACTTCACCTACTCCTTCTCCTTCTTCTGCTTCTTCTGCTTCACCCTCCAGACTTCACCTTCTCCTTCTCCTTCTTCTGCTTCTTCTGCTTCGCCCTCCAGACTTCACCTTCTCCTTCTCCTTCTTCTGCTTCTTCTGCTTCACTCTCCTGACTTCACCTTCTCCTTCTCCTTCTTCTACTTCTTATGATTCACCCTCCAGACTTCACCCTCTCCTTCTCCTTCTTCTGCTTCTTCTGCTTCACCCTCCAGACTTCACCTTCTCTTTCTCCTTCTTCTGCTTCTTCTGCTGCGCCCTCCAGACTTCACCTTCTCCTTCTCCTTCTTCTGCTTCTTCTGATTCACCCTCCAGACTTCACCTTCTCCTTCTCCTTCTTCTACTTCTTCTGATCCACCCTCCTGACTTCACCTTCTCCTTCTCCTTCTTCTGCTTCTTCTGCTTCACCCTCCAGACTTCACCTTCTCCTTCTCCTTCTTCTGCTTCTTCTGCTTCACCCACCAGACTTCACCTTCTCCTTCTCCTTCTTCTGCTTCTTCTGCTTCACCCTCCTGACTTCACCTTCTCCTTCTCCTTCTTCTGCTTCTTCTGATTCACCCTCCAGACTTCACCTTCTCCTTCTCCTTATTCTGCTTCTTCTGATTCACCCTCCAGACTTCACCTTCTCCTTCTCGTTATTCTGCTTCTTCTGATTCAACCTCCAGACTTCACCTTCTCCTTCTCCTTCTTCTGCTTCTTCTGATTCACCCTCCAGACTGCACCTTCTCCTTCTCCTTCTTCTACTTCTTCTGATCCACCCTCCTGACTTCACCTTCTCCTTCTCCTTCTTCTGCTTCTTCTGATTCACCCTCCTGGCTTCACCTTCTCCTTCTCCTTCTTCTACTTCTTCTGATTCACCCTCCTGACTTCACCTTCTCCTTCTCCTTCTTCTCCTTCTTCCGCTTCACCCTCCAGACTTCACCTTCTCCTTCTCCTTCTTCTACCTCTTCTGATTCACCCTCCAGACTTCACCTTCTCCTTCTCCTTCTTCTGCTTCTTCTGATTCACCCTCCAGACTTCACCTTCTCCTTCTCCTTCTTCTGCTTCTTCTGATTCACCCTCCAGACTTCACCTTCTCCTTCTCCGTCTTCTACTTCTTCTGATTCACCCTCCAGACTTCATCTTCTCCTTCTCCTTCTTCTGCTTCTTCTGATTCACCCTCCAGACTTCACCTTCTCCTTCTCCTTCGTCTACTTCTTCTGATTCACCCTCCAGACTACACCTTCTCCTTCTCCTTCTTCTACTTCTTCTGATTCACCCTCCAGACTTCACCTTCTCCTTCTCCTTCTTCTGTTTCTTCTGATTCACCCTCCAGACTTCACCTTCTCCTTCTCCTTCTTCTACTTCTTCTGATTCACCCTCCAGACTTCACCTTCTCCTTCTCCTTCTTCTACTTCTTCTGATTCACCCTCCAGACTTCATCTTCTCCTTCTCCTTCTTCTGCATCTTCTGATTCACCCTCCAGACTTCACCTTCTCCTTCTCCTTCTTCTGCTTCTTCTGATTCACCCTCCAGACTTCACCTTCTCCTTCTCCTTCTTCTACTTCTTCTGATTCACCCTCCAGACTTCACCTTCTCCTTCTCCTTCTTCTACTTCTTCTGATTCACCCTCCAGTCTTCACATTCTCCTTCTCCTTCTTCTGTTTCTTCTGCTTCAGCCTCCAGACTTCACCTTCTCCTTCTCTTTCTTCTGATTCTTCTGATACACCCTCCAGACTTCACCTTCTCCTTCTCCTTCTTCTGATTCTTCTGATTCACCCTCCAGACTTCACCTTCTCCTTCTCCTTCTTCTGCTTCTTCTGGTTCACCCTCCTGGCTTCACCTTCTCCTTCTCCTTCTTCTACTTCTTCAGATTCACCCTCCTGACTTCACCTTCTCCTTCTCCTTCTTCTCCTTCTTCTGCTTCACCCTCCAGACTTCACCTTCTCCTTCTCCTTCTTCTACCTCTTCTGATTCACCCTCCAGACTTCACCTTCTCCTTCTCCTTATTCTGCTTCTTCTGATTCACCCTCCAGACTTCACCTTCTCCTTCTCCTTATTCTGCTTCTTCTGATTCACCCTCCAGACTTCTCCTTCTCCTTCTCGTTATTCTGCTTCTTCTGATTCAACCTCCAGACTTCACCTTCTCCTTCTCCTTCTTCTGCTTCTTCTTATTCACCCTCCAGACTTCACCTTCTCTTTCTCCTTCTTCTGTTTCTTCTGATTCGCCCTCCAGACTTCACCTTCTCCTTCTCCTTCTTCTGCTTCTTCTGATTCACCCTCCTGACTTCACCTTCTCCTTCTCCTTCTTCTACTTCTTCTGATTCACCCTCCTGACTTCACCTTCTCCTTCTCCTTCTTCTCCTTCTTCTGATTCACCCTCCAGACTTCACCTTCTCCTTCTCCTTCTTCTGCTTCTTCTGATTCACCCTCCAGACTTCACCTTCTCATTCTCCTTCTTCTGCTTCTTCTGCTGCGCCCTCCAGACTTCACCTTCTCCTTCTCCTTCTTCTGCTTCTTCTGCTTCACACTCCAGACTTCACCTTCTCCTTCTCCTTCTTCTGCTTCTTCTGCTGCGCCCTCCAGGCTTCACCTTCTCCTTCTCCTTCTTCTGCTTCTTCTGCTTCACCGTCCTGACTTCACCTTCTCCTTCTCCTTCTTCTACTTCTTCTGCTACACCCCCCTGACTTCACCTTCTCCTTCTCCTTCTTCTGCTTCTTCTGCTGCGCCCTCCAGGCTTCACCTTCTCCTTCTCCTTCTTCTGCTTCTTCTGCTTCACCGTCCTGACTTCACCTTCTCCTTCTCCTTCTTCTACTTCTTCTGCTACACCCCCCTGACTTCACCTTCTCCTTCTCCTTCTTCTGCTTCTTCTGATTCACCCTCCAGACTTCACCTTCTCCTTCTCCTTCTTCTGCTTCTTCTGATTCACCCTCCAGACTTCACCTTCTCCTTCTCCTTCTTCTGCTTCTTCTGCTTCACCCTCCAGACTTCACCTTCTCCTTCTCCTTCTTCTGCTTCTTCTGATGCACCCTCCTAACTTCACCCTCTTTTCTCTTTCTTCTGCTTCTTCTGATTCACCCTCCAGACTTCACCTTCTCCTTCTCCTTCTTCTACTTCGTCTGATTCACCCTCCAGACTTCACCTTCTCCTTCTCCTTCTTCTACTTCTTCTGATTCACCCTCCAGTCTTCACCTACTCCTTCTCCTTCTTCTGTTTCTTCTGCTTCACCCTCCAGACTTCACCTTCTCCTTCTCTTTCTTCTGCTTCTTCTGATTCACCCTCCAGACTTCATCTTCTCCTTCTCCTTCTTCTGATTCTTCTGATTCACCATCCAGACTTCACCTTCTCCTTCTCCTTCTTCTGCTTCTTCTGATTCACCCTCCTGACTTCACCTTCTCCTTCTCCTTCTTCTACTTCTTCTGCTTCACCCTCCAGACTTCACCTTCTCCTTCTCCTTCTTCTACTTCTTCTGATTCACCCTCCAGACTTCACCTTCTCCTTCTCCTTCTTCTGCTTCTTCTGATTCACCCTCCAGACTTCACCTTCTCCTTCTCCTTATTCTGCTTCTTCTGATTCACCCTCCAGACTTCACCTTCTCCTTCTCTTTCTTCTGTTTCTTCTGATTCACCCTCCAGACTTCACCTTCTCCTTCTCCTTCATCTGCTTCTTCTGCTTCACCCTCCAGACTTCACCTTCTCCTTCTCCTTCTTCTGCTTCTTCTGCTTCACCCTCCTGACTTCACCTTCTCCTTCTCCTTCTTCTACTTCTTCTGATTCACCCTCCTGACTTCACCTTCTCCTTCTCCTTCTTCTACTTCTTCTGCTTCACCCTCCAGACTTCACCTTCTCCTTCTCCTTCTTCTACTTCTTCTGATTCACCCTCCAGACTTCACCTTCTCCTTCTCCTTCTTCTACTTCTTCTGATTCACCCTCCAGACTTCACCTTCTCCTTCTCCTTCTTCTACTTCTTCTGATTCATCCTCCAGACTTCACCTTCTCCTTCTCCTTCTTCTGCTTCTTCTGATTCACCCTCCAGACTTCACCTTCTCCTTCTCCTTATTCTGCTTCTTCTGATTCACCCTCCAGACTTCACCTTCTCCTTCTCCTTCTACTGCTTCTTCTGATTCACCCTCCAGACTTCACCTTCTCCTTCTCCTTCTTCTGCTTCTTCTGATTCACCCTCCAGACTTCACCTTCTCCTTCTCCGTCTTCTACTTCTTCTGATTCACCCTCCAGACTTCATCTTCTCCTTCTCCTTCTTCTGCTTCTTCTGATTCACCCTCCAGACTTCACCTTCTCCTTCTCCTTCGTCTACTTCTTCTGATTCACCCTCCAGACTACACCTTCTCCTTCTCCTTCTTCTACTTCTTCTGATTCACCCTCCAGACTTCACCTTCTCCTTCTCCTTCTTCTGTTTCTTCTGATTCACCCTCCAGACTTCACCTTCTCCTTCTCCTTCTTCTACTTCTTCTGATTCACCCTCCAGACTTCACCTTCTCCTTCTCCTTCTTCTACTTCTTCTGATTCACCCTCCAGACTTCATCTTCTCCTTCTCCTTCTTCTGCATCTTCTGATTCACCCTCCAGACTTCACCTTCTCCTTCTCCTTCTTCTGCTTCTTCTGATACACCCTCCAGACTTCACCTTCTCCTTCTCCTTCTTCTACTTCTTCTGATTCACCCTCCAGACTTCACCTTCTCCTTCTCCTTCTTCTACTTCTTCTGATTCACCCTCCAGTCTTCACATTCTCCTTCTCCTTCTTCTGTTTCTTCTGCTTCAGCCTCCAGACTTCACCTTCTCCTTCTCTTTCTTCTGATTCTTCTGATTCACCCTCCAGACTTCACCTTCTCCTTCTCCTTCTTCTGATTCTTCTGATTCACCCTCCAGACTTCACCTTCTCCTTCTCCTTCTTCTGCTTCTTTTGATTCACCCTCCTGGCTTCACCTTCTCCTTCTCCTTCTTCTACTTCTTCTGATTCACCCTCCTGACTTCACCTTCTCCTTCTCCTTCTTCTCCTTCTTCTGCTTCACCCTCCAGACTTCACCTTCTCCTTCTCCTTCTTCTACCTCTTCTGATTCACCCTCCAGACTTCACCTTCTCCTTATCCTTCTTCTGCTTCTTCTGATTCACCCTCCAGACTTCACCTTCTCCTTCTCCTTATTCTGCTTCTTCTGATTCACCCTCCAGACTTCACCTTCTCCTTCTCGTTATTCTGCTTCTTCTGATTCAACCTCCAGACTTCACCTTCTCCTTCTCCTTCTTCTGCTTCTTCTTATTCACCCTCCAGACTTCACCTTCTCCTTCTCCTTCTTCTGTTTCTTCTGATTCGCCCTCCAGACTTCACCTTCTCCTTCTCCTTCTTCTGCTTCTTCTGATTCACCCTCCTGACTTCACCTTCTCCTTCTCCTTCTTCTACTTCTTCTGATTCACCCTCCTGACTTCACCTTCTCCTTCTCCTTCTTCTCCTTCTTCTGATTCACCCTCCAGACTTCACCTTCTCCTTCTCCTTCTTCTGCTTCTTCTGATTCACCCTCCAGACTTCACCTTCTCATTCTCCTTCTTCTGCTTCTTCTGCTGCGCCCTCCAGACTTCACCTTCTCCTTCTCCTTCTTCTGCTTCTTCTGCTTCACACTCCAGACTTCACCTTCTCCTTCTCCTTCTTCTGCTTCTTCTGCTGCGCCCTCCAGGCTTCACCTTCTCCTTCTCCTTCTTCTGCTTCTTCTGCTTCACCGTCCTGACTTCACCTTCTCCTTCTCCTTCTTCTACTTCTTCTGCTACACCCCCCTGACTTCACCTGCTCCTTCTCCTTCTTCTGCTTCTTCTGATTCACCCTCCTAAATTCACCTTCTCCTTCTCCTTCTTCTGCTTCTTCTGATTCACCCTCCTGACTTCACCTTCTCCTTCTCCTTCTTCTGCTTCTTCTGATTCACCCTCCAGACTTCACCTTCTCCTTCTCCTTCTTCTGCTTCTTCTGATTCTCCCTCCAGACTTCACCTTCTCCTTCTCCTTCTTCTGCTTCTTCTGCTTCACCCTCCAGACTTCACCTTCTCCTTCTCCTTCTTCTGCTTCTTCTGCTTCACCCTCCTGACTTCACCTTCTCCTTCTCCTTCTTCTACTTCTTCTGATTCACCCTCCAGACTTCACCTACTCCTTCTCCTTCTTCTGCTTCTTCTGCTTCACCCTCCAGACTTCACCTTCTCCTTCTCCTTCTTCTGCTTCTTCTGCTTCGCCCTCCAGACTTCACCTTGTCCTTCTCCTTCTTCTGCTTCTTCTGCTTCACTCTCCTGACTTCACCTTCTCCTTCTCCTTCTTCTACTTCTTCTGATTCACCCTCCAGACTTCACCCTCTCCTTTTCCTTCTTCTGCTTCTTCTGCTTCACCCTCCAGACTTCACCTTCTCTTTCTCCTTCTTCTGCTTCTTCTGCTGCGCCCTCCAGACTTCACCTTCTCCTTCTCCTTCTTCTGCTTCTTCTGATTCACCCTCCAGACTTCACCTTCTCCTTCTCCTTCTTCTACTTCTTCTGATCCACCCTCCTGACTTCACCTTCTCCTTCTCCTTCTTCTGCTTCTTCTGCTTCACCCTCCAGACTTCACCTTCTCCTTCTCCTTCTTCTGCTTCTTCTGCTTCACCCACCAGACTTCACCTTCTCCTTCTCCTTCTTCTGCTTCTTCTGCTTCACCCTCCTGACTTCACCTTCTCCTTCTCCTTCTTCTACCTCTTCTGATTCACCCTCCAGACTTCACCTTCTCCTTCTCCTTCTTCTGCTTCTTCTGATTCACCCTCCAGACTTCACCTTCTCCTTCTCCTTATTCTGCTTCTTCTGATTCACCCTCCAGACTTCACCTTCTCCTTCTCGTTATTCTGCTTCTTCTGATTCAACCTCCAGACTTCACCTTCTCCTTCTCCTTCTTCTGCTTCTTCTGATTCACCCTCCAGACTGCACCTTCTCCTTCTCCTTCTTCTACTTCTTCTGATCCACCCTCCTGACTTCACCTTCTCCTTCTCCTTCTTCTGCTTCTTCTGATTCACCCTCCTGGCTTCACCTTCTCCTTCTCCTTCTTCTACTTCTTCTGATTCACCCTCCTGACTTCACCTTCTCCTTCTCCTTCTTCTCCTTCTTCTGCTTCACCCTCCAGACTTCACCTTCTCCTTCTCCTTCTTCTACCTCTTCTGATTCACCCTCCAGACTTCACCTTCTCCTTCTCCTTCTTCTGCTTCTTCTGATTCACCCTCCAGACTTCACCTTCTCCTTCTCCTTATTCTGCTTCTTCTGATTCACCCTCCAGACTTCACCTTCTCCTTCTCGTTATTCTGCTTCTTCTATTTCAACCTCCAGACTTCACCTTCTCCTTCTCCTTCTTCTGCTTCTTCTGATTCACCCTCCAGACTTCACCTTCTCCTTCTCCTTCTTCTGTTTCTTCTGATTCGCCCTCCAGACTTCACCTTCTACTTCTCCTTCTTCTGCTTCTTCTGATTCACCCTCCTGACTTCACCTTCTCCTTCTCCTTCTTCTGATTCTTCTGATTCACCCTCCAGACTTCACCTTCTCCTTCTCCTTCTTCTACTTCTTCTGATTCACCCTCCAGACTTCACCTTCTCCTTCTCCTTCTTCTTCTTCTTCTGATTCACCCTCCAGACTTCACCTTCTCATTCTCCTTCTTCTGCTTCTTCTGCTGCGCCCTCCAGACTTCACCTTCTCCTTCTCCTTCTTCTGCTTCTTCTGCTTCACACTCCAGACTTCACCTTCTCCTTCTCCTTCTTCTGCTTCTTCTGCTGCGCCCTCCAGGCTTCACCTTCTCCTTCTCCTTCTTCTGCTTCTTCTGCTTCACCGTCCTGACTTCACCTTCTCCTTCTCCTTCTTCTACTTCTTCTGCTACACCCCCCTGACTTCACCTGCTCCTTCTCCTTCTTCTGCTTCTTCTGATTCACCCTCCTAAATTCACCTTCTCCTTCTCCTTCTTCCGCTTCTTCTGATTCACCCTCCTGACTTCACCTTCTCCTTCTCCTTCTTCTGCTTCTTCTGATTCACCCTCCAGACTTCACCTTCTCCTTCTCCTTCTTCTGCTTCTTCTGATTCACCCTCCAGACTTCACCTTCTCCTTCTCCTTCTTCTGCTTCTTCTGCTTCACCCTCCAGACTTCACCTTCTCCTTCTCCTTCTTCTGCTTCTTCTGCTTCACCCTCCTGACTTCACCTTCTCCTTCTCCTTCTTCTACTTCTTCTGATTCACCCTCCAGACTTCACCTACTCCTTCTCCTTCTTCTGCTTCTTCTGCTTCACCCTCCAGACTTCACCTTCTCCTTCTCCTTCTTCTGCTTCTTCTGCTTCGCCCTCCAGACTTCACCTTCTCCTTCTCCTTCTTCTGCTTCTTCTGCTTCACTCTCCTGACTTCACCTTCTCCTTCTCCTTCTTCTACTTCTTCTGATTCACCCTCCAGACTTCACCCTCTCCTTCTCCTTCTTCTGCTTCTTCTGCTTCACCCTCCAGACTTCACCTTCTCTTTCTCCTTCTTCTGCTTCTTCTGCTGCGCCCTCCAGACTTCACCTTCTCCTTCTCCTTCTTCTGCTTCTTCTGATTCACCCTCCAGACTTCACCTTCTCCTTCTCCTTCTTCTACTTCTTCTGATCCACCCTCCTGACTTCACCTTCTCCTTCTCCTTCTTCTGCTTCTTCTGCTTCACCCTCCAGACTTCACCTTCTCCTTCTCCTTCTTCTGCTTCTTCTGCTTCACCCACCAGACTTCACCTTCTCCTTCTCCTTCTTCTGCTTCTTCTGCTTCACCCTCCTGACTTCACCTTCTCCTTCTCCTTCTTCTACCTCTTCTGATTCACCCTCCAGTCTTCACCTTCTCCTTCTCCTTCTTCTGCTTCATCTGATTCACCCTCCAGACTTCACCTTCTCCTTCTCCTTATTCTGCTTCTTCTGATTCACCCTCCAGACTTCACCTTCTCCTTCTCGTTATTCTGCTTCTTCTGATTCAACCTCCAGACTTCACCTTCTCCTTCTCCTTCTTCTGCTTCTTCTGATTCACCCTCCTGACTTCACCTTCTCCTTCTCCTTCTTCTCCTTCTTCTGCTTCACCCTCCAGACTTCACCTTCTTCTTCTCCTTCTTCTACCTCTTCTGATTCACCCTCCAGACTTCACCTTCTCCTTCTCCTTCTTCTACTTCTTCTGATTCACCCTCCAGACTTCACCTTCTCCTTCTCCTTCTTCTACTTCTTCTGATTCACCCTCCAGACTTCATCTTCTCCTTCTCCTTCTTCTGCATCTTCTGATTCACCCTCCAGACTTCACCTTCTCCTTCTCCTTCTTCTGCTTCTTCTGATTCACCCTCCAGACTTCACCTTCTCCTTCTCCTTCTTCTACTTCTTCTGATTCACCCTCCAGACTTCACCTTCTCCTTCTCCTTCTTCTACTTCTTCTGATTCACCCTCCAGTCTTCACATTCTCCTTCTCCTTCTTCTGTTTCTTCTGCTTCAGCCTCCAGACTTCACCTTCTCCTTCTCTTTCTTCTGATTCTTCTGATTCACCCTCCAGACTTCACCTTCTCCTTCTCCTTCTTCTGATTCTTCTGATTCACCCTCCAGACTTCACCTTCTCCTTCTCCTTCTTCTGCTTCTTCTGATTCACCCTCCTGGCTTCACCTTCTCCTTCTCCTTCTTCTACTTCTTCTGATTCACCCTCCTGACTTCACCTTCTCCTTCTCCTTCTTCTCCTTCTTCTGCTTCACCCTCCAGACTTCACCTTCTCCTTCTCCTTCTTCTACCTCTTCTGATTCACCCTCCAGACTTCACCTTCTCCTTCTCCTTCTTCTGCTTCTTCTGATTCACCCTCCAGACTTCACCTTCTCCTTCTCCTTATTCTGCTTCTTCGGATTCACCCTCCAGACTTCACCTTCTCCTTCTCGTTATTCTGCTTCTTCTGATTCAACCTCCAGACTTCACCTTCTCCTTCTCCTTCTTCTGCTTCTTCTGATTCACCCTCCAGACTTCACCTTCTCCTTCTCTTTCTTCTGTTTCTTCTGATTCGCCCTCCAGACTTCACCTTCTCCTTCTCCTTCTTCTGCTTCTTCTGATTCACCCTCCTGACTTCACCTTCTCCTTCTCCTTCTTCTACTTCTTATGATTCACCCTCCTGACTTCACCTTCTCCTTCTCCTTCTTCTACTTCTTCTGATTCACCCTCCAGACTTCACCTTCTCCTTCTCCTTCTTCTGCTTCTTCTGATTCACCCTCCAGACTTCACCTTCTCCTTCTCCTTCTTCTACTTCTTCTGATCCACCCTCCTGACTTCACCTTCTCCTTCTCCTTCTTCTGCTTCTTCTGCTTCACCCTCCAGACTTCACCTTCTCCTTCTCCTTCTTCTGCTTCTTCTGCTTCACCCACCAGACTTCACCTTCTCCTTCTCCTTCTTCTGCTTCTTCTGCTTCACCCTCCTGACTTCACCTTCTCCTTCTCCTTCTTCTACCTCTTCTGATTCACCCTCCAGACTTCACCTTCTCCTTCTCCTTCTTCTGCTTCTTCTGATTCACCCTCCAGACTTCACCTTCTCCTTCTCCTTATTCTGCTTCTTCTGATTCACCCTCCAGACTTCACCTTCTCCTTCTCGTTATTCTGCTTCTTCTGATTCAACCTCCAGACTTCACCTTCTCCTTCTCCTTCTTCTGCTTCTTCTGATTCACCCTCCAGACTGCACCTTCTCCTTCTCCTTCTTCTACTTCTTCTGATCCACCCTCCTGACTTCACCTTCTCCTTCTCCTTCTTCTGCTTCTTCTGATTCACCCTCCTGGCTTCACCTTCTCCTTCTCCTTCTTCTACTTCTTCTGATTCACCCTCCTGACTTCACCTTCTCCTTCTCCTTCTTCTCCTTCTTCTGCTTCACCCTCCAGACTTCACCTTCTCCTTCTCCTTCTTCTACCTCTTCTGATTCACCCTCCAGACTTCACCTTCTCCTTCTCCTTCTTCTGCTTCTTCTGATTCACCCTCCAGACTTCACCTTCTCCTTCTCCTTATTCTGCTTCTTCTGATTCACCCTCCAGACTTCACCTTCTCCTTCTCGTTATTCTGCTTCTTCTATTTCAACCTCCAGACTTCACCTTCTCCTTCTCCTTCTTCTGCTTCTTCTGATTCACCCTCCAGACTTCACCTTCTCCTTCTCCTTCTTCTGTTTCTTCTGATTCGCCCTCCAGACTTCACCTTCTCCTTCTCCTTCTTCTGCTTCTTCTGATTCACCCTCCTGACTTCACCTTCTCCTTCTCCTTCTTCTACTTCTTCTGATTCACCCTCCTGACTTCACCTTCTCCTTCTCCTTCTTCTACTTCTTCTGATTCACCCTCCAGACTTTTCCTTCTCCTTCTCCTTCTTCTTCTTCTTCTGATTCACCCTCCAGACTTCACCTTCTCATTCTCCTTCTTCTGCTTCTTCTGCTGCGCCCTCCAGACTTCACCTTCTCCTTCTCCTTCTTCTGCTTCTTCTGCTTCACACTCCAGACTTCACCTTCTCCTTCTCCTTCTTCTGCTTCTTCTGCTGCGCCCTCCAGGCTTCACCTTCTCCTTCTCCTTCTTCTGCTTCTTCTGCTTCACCGTCCTGACTTCACCTTCTCCTTCTCCTTCTTCTACTTCTTCTGCTACACCCCCCTGACTTCACCTGCTCCTTCTCCTTCTTCTGCTTCTTCTGATTCACCCTCCTAAATTCACCTTCTCCTTCTCCTTCTTCCGCTTCTTCTGATTCACCCTCCTGACTTCACCTTCTCCTTCTCCTTCTTCTGCTTCTTCTGATTCACCCTCCAGACTTCACCTTCTCCTTCTCCTTCTTCTGCTTCTTCTGATTCACCCTCCAGACTTCACCTTCTCCTTCTCCTTCTTCTGCTTCTTCTGCTTCACCCTCCAGACTTCACCTTCTCCTTCTCCTTCTTCTGCTTCTTCTGCTTCACCCTCCTGACTTCACCTTCTCCTTCTCCTTCTTCTACTTCTTCTGATTCACCCTCCAGACTTCACCTACTCCTTCTCCTTCTTCTGCTTCTTCTGCTTCACCCTCCAGACTTCACCTTCTCCTTCTCCTTCTTCTGCTTCTTCTGCTTCGCCCTCCAGACTTCACCTTCTCCTTCTCCTTCTTCTGCTTCTTCTGCTTCACTCTCCTGACTTCACCTTCTCCTTCTCCTTCTTCTACTTCTTCTGATTCACCCTCCAGACTTCACCCTCTCCTTCTCCTTCTTCTGCTTCTTCTGCTTCACCCTCCAGACTTCACCTTCTCTTTCTCCTTCTTCTGCTTCTTCTGCTGCGCCCTCCAGACTTCACCTTCTCCTTCTCCTTCTTCTGCTTCTTCTGATTCACCCTCCAGACTTCACCTTCTCCTTCTCCTTCTTCTACTTCTTCTGATCCACCCTCCTGACTTCACCTTCTCCTTCTCCTTCTTCTGCTTCTTCTGCTTCACCCTCCAGACTTCACCTTCTCCTTCTCCTTCTTCTGCTTCTTCTGCTTCACCCACCAGACTTCACCTTCTCCTTCTCCTTCTTCTGCTTCTTCTGATTCACCCTCCTGACTTCACCTTCTCCTTCTCCTTCTTCTACCTCTTCTGATTCACCCTCCAGTCTTCACCTTCTCCTTCTCCTTCTTCTGCTTCATCTGATTCACCCTCCAGACTTCACCTTCTCCTTCTCCTTATTCTGCTTCTTCTGATTCACCCTCCAGACTTCACCTTCTCCTTCTCGTTATTCTGCTTCTTCTGATTCAACCTCCAGACTTCACCTTCTCCTTCTCCTTCTTCTGCTTCTTCTGATTCACCCTCCTGACTTCACCTTCTCCTTCTCCTTCTTCTCCTTCTTCTGCTTCACCCTCCAGACTTCACCTTCTTCTTCTCCTTCTTCTACCTCTTCTGATTCACCCTCCAGACTTCACCTTCTCCTTCTCCTTCTTCTACTTCTTCTGATTCACCCTCCAGACTTCACCTTCTCCTTCTCCTTCTTCTACTTCTTCTGATTCACCCTCCAGACTTCATCTTCTCCTTCTCCTTCTTCTGCATCTTCTGATTCACCCTCCAGACTTCACCTTCTCCTTCTCCTTCTTCTGCTTCTTCTGATTCACCCTCCAGACTTCACCTTCTCCTTCTCCTTCTTCTACTTCTTCTGATTCACCCTCCAGACTTCACCTTCTCCTTCTCCTTCTTCTACTTCTTCTGATTCACCCTCCAGTCTTCACATTCTCCTTCTCCTTCTTCTGTTTCTTCTGCTTCAGCCTCCAGACTTCACCTTCTCCTTCTCTTTCTTCTGATTCTTCTGATTCACCCTCCAGACTTCACCTTCTCCTTCTCCTTCTTCTGATTCTTCTGATTCACCCTCCAGACTTCACCTTCTCCTTCTCCTTCTTCTGCTTCTTCTGATTCACCCTCCTGACTTCACCTTCTCCTTCTCCTTCTTCTCCTTCTTCTGCTTCACCCTCCAGACTTCACCTTCTTCTTCTCCTTCTTCTACCTCTTCTGATTCACCCTCCAGACTTCACCTTCTCCTTCTCCTTCTTCTACTTCTTCTGATTCACCCTCCAGACTTCACCTTCTCCTTCTCCTTCTTCTACTTCTTCTGATTCACCCTCCAGACTTCATCTTCTCCTTCTCCTTCTTCTACTTCTTCTGATTCACCCTCCTGACTTCACCTTCTCCTTCTCCTTCTTCTCCTTCTTCTGCTTCACCCTCCAGACTTCACCTTCTCCTTCTCCTTCTTCTACCTCTTCTGATTCACCCTCCAGACTTCACCTTCTCCTTCTCCTTCTTCTGCTTCTTCTGATTCACCCTCCAGACTTCACCTTCTCCTTCTCCTTATTCTGCTTCTTCGGATTCACCCTCCAGACTTCACCTTCTCCTTCTCGTTATTCTGCTTCTTCTGATTCAACCTCCAGACTTCACCTTCTCCTTCTCCTTCTTCTGCTTCTTCTGATTCACCCTCCAGACTTCACCTTCTCCTTCTCTTTCTTCTGTTTCTTCTGATTCGCCCTCCAGACTTCACCTTCTCCTTCTCCTTCTTCTGCTTCTTCTGATTCACCCTCCTGACTTCACCTTCTCCTTCTCCTTCTTCTACTTCTTATGATTCACCCTCCTGACTTCACCTTCTCCTTCTCCTTCTTCTACTTCTTCTGATTCACCCTCCAGACTTCACCTTCTCATTCTCCTTCTTCTGCTTCTTCTGCTTCACACTCCAGACTTCACCTTCTCCTTCTCCTTCTTCTGCTTCTTCTGCTGCGCCCTCCAGGCTTCACCTTCTCCTTCTCCTTCTTCTGCTCCTTCTGCTTCACAGTCCTGACTTCACCTTCTCCTTCTCCTTCTTCTACTTCTTCTGCGACACCCCCCTGACTTCACCTGCTCCTTCTCCTTCTTCTGCTTCTTCTGATTCACCCTCCTAAATTCACCTTCTCCTTCTCCTTCTTCTGCTTCTTCTGATTCACCCTCCTGACTTCAACTTCTCCTTCTCCTTCTTCTGCTTCTTCTGATTCACCCTCCAGACTTCACCTTCTCCTTCTCCTTCTTCTGCTTCTTCTGATTCACCCTCCAGAATTCACCTTCTCCTTCTCCTTCTTCTGCTTCTTCTGCTTCACCCTCCAGACTTCACCTTCTCCTTCTCCTTCTTCTGCTTCTTCTGCTTCACCCTCCTGACTTCACCTTCTCCTTCTCCTTCTTCTACTTCTTCTGATTCACCCTCCTGACTTCACCTTCTCCTTCTCCTTCTTCTACTTCTTCTGCTTCACCCTCCAGACTTCACCTTCTCCTTCTCCTTCTTCTACTTCTTCTGATTCACCCTCCAGACTTCACCTTCTCCTTCTCCTTCTTCTACTTCTTCTGATTCACCCTCCAGACTTCACCTTCTCCTTCTCCTTCTTCTACTTCTTCTGATTCATCCTCCAGACTTCACCTTCTCCTTCTCCTTCTTCTGCTTCTTCTGATTCACCCTCCAGACTTCACCTTCTCCTTCTCCTTATTCTGCTTCTTCTGATTCACCCTCCAGACTTCACCTTCTCCTTCTCCTTCTTCTGCTTCTTCTGATTCACCCTCCAGACTTCACCTTCTCCTTCTCCTTCTTCTGCTTCTTCTGATTCACCCTCCAGACTTCACCTTCTCCTTCTCCTTCTTCTACTTCTTCTGATTCACCCTCCAGACTTCATCTTCTCCTTCTCCTTCTTCTGCTTCTTCTGATTCACCCTCCAGACTTCACCTTCTCCTTCTCCTTCGTCTACTTCTTCTGATTCACCCTCCAGACTACACCTTCTCCTTCTCCTTCTTCTACTTCTTCTGATTCACCCTCCAGACTTCACCTTCTCCTTCTCCTTCTTCTGTTTCTTCTGATTCACCCTCCAGACTTCACCTTCCCCTTCTCCTTCTTCTACTTCTTCTGATTCACCCTCCAGACTTCACCTTCTCCTTCTCCTTCGTCTACTTCTTCTGATTCACCCTCCAGACTACACCTTCTCCTTCTCCTTCTTCTACTTCTTCTGATTCACCCTCCAGACTTCACCTTCTCCTTCTCCTTCTTCTGTTTCTTCTGATTCACCCTCCAGACTTCACCTTCTCCTTCTCCTTCTTCTGCTTCTTCTGATTCACCCTCCAGACTTCACCTTCTCCTTCTCCTTCTTCTGCTTCTTCTGATTCACCCTCCAGACTTCACCTTCTCCTTCTCCTTCTTCTACTTCTTCTGATTCACCCTCCAGACTTCACCTTCTCCTTCTCCTTCTTCTGCTTCTTCTGATTCACCCTCCAGACTTCACCTTCTCCTTCTCCTTCGTCTACTTCTTCTGATTCACCCTCCAGACTACACCTTCTCCTTCTCCTTCTTCTACTTCTTCTGATACACCCTCCAGACTTCACCTTCTCCTTCTCCTTCTTCTGCTTCTTCTGATTCACCCTCCAGACTTCACCTTCTCCTTCTCCTTCTTCTACTTCTTCTGATTCACCCTCCAGACTTCACCTTCTTCTTCTCCTTCTTCTACTTCTTCTGATTCACCCTCCAGTCTTCACCTTCTCCTTCTCCTTCTTCTGTTTCTTCTGCTTCACCCTCCAGACTTCACCTTCTCCTTCTCTTTCTTCTGCTTCTTCTGATTCACCCTCCAGACTTCACCTTCTCCTTCTCCTTCTTCTGATTCTTCTGATTCACCCTCCAGACTTCACCTTCTCCCTCTCCTTCTTCTGCTTCTTCTGATTCACCCTCCAGACCTCACCTTCTCCTTCTCCTTCTTCTACTTCTTCTGATTCACCCTCCTGACTTCACCTTCTCCTTCTCCTTCATCTACTTCTTCTGCTTCACCCTCCAGACTTCACCTTCTCCTTCTCCTTCTTCTACTTCTTCTGATTCACCCTCCAGACTTCACCTTCTCCTTCTCCTTCTTCTACTTCTTCTGATTCATCCTCCAGACTTCACCTTCTCCTTCTCCTTCTTCTGCTTCTTCTGATTCACCCTCCAGACTTCACCTTCTCCTTCTCCTTATTCTGCTTCTTCTGATTCACCCTCCAGACTTCATCTTCTCCTTCTCCTTCTTCTGCTTCTTCTGATTCACCCTCCAGACTTCACCTTCTCCTTCTCCTTCTTCTGCTTCTTCTGATTCACCCTCCAGACTTCACCTTCTCCTTCTCCTTCTTCTACTTCTTCTGATTCACCCTCCAGACTTCATCTTCTCCTTCTCCTTCTTCTGCTTCTTCTGATTCACCCTCCAGACTTCACCTTCTCCTTCTCCTTCGTCTACTTCTTCTGATTCACCCTCCAGACTACACCTTCTCCTTCTCCTTCTTCTACTTCTTCTGATTCACCCTCCAGACTTCACCTTCTCCTTCTCCTTCTTCTGTTTCTTCTGATTCACCCTCCAGACTTCACCTTCCCCTTCTCCTTCTTCTACTTCTTCTGATTCACCCTCCAGACTTCACCTTCTCCTTCTCCTTCGTCTACTTCTTCTGATTCACCCTCCAGACTACACCTTCTCCTTCTCCTTCTTCTACTTCTTCTGATTCACCCTCCAGACTTCACCTTCTCCTTCTCCTTCTTCTGTTTCTTCTGATTCACCCTCCAGACTTCACCTTCTCCTTCTCCTTCTTCTGCTTCTTCTGATTCACCCTCCAGACTTCACCTTCTCCTTCTCCTTCTTTTGCTTCTTCTGATTCACCCTCCAGACTTCACCTTCTCCTTCTCCTTCTTCTACTTCTTCTGATTCACCCTCCAGACTTCACCTTCTCCTTCTCCTTCTTCTGCTTCTTCTGATTCACCCTCCAGACTTCACCTTCTCCTTCTCCTTCGTCTACTTCTTCTGATTCACCCTCCAGACTACACCTTCTCCTTCTCCTTCTTCTACTTCTTCTGATACACCCTCCAGACTTCACCTTCTCCTTCTCCTTCTTCTGCTTCTTCTGATTCACCCTCCAGACTTCACCTTCTCCTTCTCCTTCTTCTACTTCTTCTGATTCACCCTCCAGACTTCACCTTCTTCTTCTCCTTCTTCTACTTCTTCTGATTCACCCTCCAGTCTTCACCTTCTCCTTCTCCTTCTTCTGTTTCTTCTGCTTCACCCTCCAGACTTCACCTTCTCCTTCTCTTTCTTCTGCTTCTTCTGATTCACCCTCCAGACTTCACCTTCTCCTTCTCCTTCTTCTGATTCTTCTGATTCACCCTCCAGACTTCACCTTCTCCCTCTCCTTCTTCTGCTTCTTCTGATTCACCCTCCAGACCTCACCTTCTCCTTCTCCTTCTTCTACTTCTTCTGATTCACCCTCCTGACTTCACCTTCTCCTTCTCCTTCATCTACTTCTTCTGCTTCACCCTCCAGACTTCACCTTCTCATTCTCCTTCTTCTACTTCTTCTGATTCACCCTCCAGACTTCACCTTCTTCATCTCCTTCTTATACTTCTTCTGATTCACCCTCCAGACTTCACCTTCTCCTTCTCCTTCTTCTACTTCTTCTGATTCACCCTCCAGACTTCACCTTCTCCTTCTCCTTCTTCTGCTTCTTCTGATTCACCCTCCAGACTTCACCTTCTCCTTCTCCTTATTCTGCTTCTTCTGATTCACCCTCCAGACTTCACCTTCTCCTTCTCCTTCTTCTGCTTCTTCTGATTCACCCTCCAGACTTCACCTTCTCCTTCTCCTTCTTCTGCTTCTTCTGATTCACCCTCCAGACTTCACCTTCTCCTTCTCCTTCTTCTACTTCTTCTGATTCACCCTCCAGACTTCACCTTCTCCTTCTCCTTCTTCTGCTTCTTCTGATTCACCCTCCAGACTTCACCTTCTCCTTCTCCTTCGTCTACTTCTTCTGATTCACCCTCCAGACTACACCTTCTCCTTCTCCTTCTTCTACTTCTTCTGATTCACCCTCCAGACTTCACCTTCTCCTTCTCCTTCTTCTGTTTCATCTGATTCACCCTCCAGACTTCATCTTCTCCTTCTCCTTCTTCTGTTTCATCTGATTCACCCTCCAGACTTCATCTTCTCCTTCTCCTTCTTCTACTTCTTCTGATTCACCCTCCAGACTTCACCTTCTCCTTCTCCTTCTTCTACTTCTTCTGATTCACCCTCCAGACTTCATCTTCTCCTTCTCCTTCTTCTACTTCTTCTGATTCACCCTCCAGTCTTCACCTTCTCCTTCTCCTTTTTTTGTTTCTTCTGCTTCACCCTCCAGACTTCACCTTCTCCTTCTCTTTCTTCTGCTTCTTCTGATTCACCCTCCAGACTTCACCTTCTCCTTCTCCTTCTTCTGATTCTTCTGATTCACCCTCCAGACTTCACCTTCTCCTTCTCCTTCTTCTGCTTCTTCTGATTCACCCTCCTGACTTCACCTTCTCCTTCTCCTTCTTCTACTTCTTCTGATTCACCCTCCTGACTTCACATTCTCCTTCTCCTTCTTCTATTTCTTCTGCTTCACCCTCCAGACTTCACCTTCTCCTTCTCCTTCTTCTACTTCTTCTGATTCACCCTCCAGACTTCACCTTCTCCTTCTCCTTCTTCTACTTCTTCTGATTCACCCTCCAGACTTCATCTTCTCCTTCTCCTTCTTCTGCTTCTTCTGATTCACCCTCCTGGCTTCACCTTCTCCTTCTCCTTCTTCTACTTCTTCTGATTCACCCTCCTGACTTCACCTTCTCCTTCTCCTTCTTCTCCTTCTTCTGCTTCACCCTCCAGACTTCACCTTCTCCTTCTCCTTCATCTACCTCTTCTGATTCACCCTCCAGACTTCACCTTCTCCTTCTCCTTCTTCTGCTTCTTCTGATTCACCCTCCAGACTTCACCTTCTCCTTCTCCTTATTCTGCTTCTTCGGATTCACCCTCCAGACTTCACCTTCTCCTTCTCTTTCTTCTGTTTCTTCTGATTCGCCCTCCAGACTTCACCTTCTCCTTCTCCTTCTTCTGCTTCTTCTGATTCACCCTCCTGACTTCACCTTCTCCTTCTCCTTCTTCTACTTCTTCTGATTCACCCTCCTGACTTCACCTTCTCCTTCTCCTTCTTCTACTTCTTCTGATTCACCCTCCAGACTTCACCTTCTCATTCTCCTTCTTCTGCTTCTTCTGCTTCACACTCCAGACTTCACCTTCTCCTTCTCCTTCTTCTGCTTCTTCTGCTGCGCCCTCCAGGCTTCACCTTCTCCTTCTCCTTCTTCTGCTTCTTCTTCTTCACAGTCCTGACTTCACCTTCTCCTTCTCCTTCTTCTACTTCTTCTGCGACACCCCCCTGACTTCACCTGCTCCTTCTCCTTCTTCTGCTTCTTCTGATTCACCCTCCTAAATTCACCTTCTCCTTCTCCTTCTTCTGCTTCTTCTGATTCACCCTCCTGACTTCAACTTCTCCTTCTCCTTCTTCTGCTTCTTCTGATTCACCCTCCAGACTTCACCTTCTCCTTCTCCTTCTTCTGCTTCTTCTGATTCACCCTCCAGAATTCACCTTCTCCTTCTCCTTCTTCTGCTTCTTCTGCTTCACCCTCCAGACTTCACCTTCTCCTTCTCCTTCTTCTGCTTCTTCTGCTTCACCCTCCTGACTTCACCTTCTCCTTCTCCTTCTTCTACTTCTTCTGATTCACCCTCCTGACTTCACCTTCTCCTTCTCCTTCTTCTACTTCTTCTGCTTCACCCTCCAGACTTCACCTTCTCCTTCTCCTTCTTCTACTTCTTCTGATTCACCCTCCAGACTTCACCTTCTCCTTCTCCTTCTTCTACTTCTTCTGATTCACCCTCCAGACTTCACCTTCTCCTTCTCCTTCTTCTACTTCTTCTGATTCATCCTCCAGACTTCACCTTCTCCTTCTCCTTCTTCTGCTTCTTCTGATTCACCCTCCAGACTTCACCTTCTCCTTCTCCTTCGTCTACTTCTTCTGATTCACCCTCCAGACTACACCTTCTCCTTCTCCTTCTTCTACTTCTTCTGATTCACCCTCCAGACTTCACCTTCTCCTTCTCCTTCTTCTGTTTCTTCTGATTCACCCTCCAGACTTCACCTTCTCCTTCTCCTTCTTCTACTTCTTCTGATTCACCCTCCAGACTTCACCTTCTCCTTCTCCTTCGTCTACTTCTTCTGATTCACCCTCCAGACTACACCTTCTCCTTCTCCTTCTTCTACTTCTTCTGATTCACCCTCCAGACTTCACCTTCTCCTTCTCCTTCTTCTGTTTCTTCTGATTCACCCTCCAGACTTCACCTTCTCCTTCTCCTTCTTCTGCTTCTTCTGATTCACCCTCCAGACTTCACCTTCTCCTTCTCCTTCTTCTGCTTCTTCTGATTCACCCTCCAGACTTCACCTTCTCCTTCTCCTTCTTCTACTTCTTCTGATTCACCCTCCAGACTTCACCTTCTCCTTCTCCTTCTTCTGCTTCTTCTGATTCACCCTCCAGACTTCACCTTCTCCTTCTCCTTCGTCTACTTCTTCTGATTCACCCTCCAGACTACACCTTCTCCTTCTCCTTCTTCTACTTCTTCTGATACACCCTCCAGACTTCACCTTCTCCTTCTCCTTCTTCTGCTTCTTCTGATTCACCCTCCAGACTTCACCTTCTCCTTCTCCTTCTTCTACTTCTTCTGATTCACCCTCCAGACTTCACCTTCTTCTTCTCCTTCTTCTACTTCTTCTGATTCACCCTCCAGTCTTCACCTTCTCCTTCTCCTTCTTCTGTTTCTTCTGCTTCACCCTCCAGACTTCACCTTCTCCTTCTTTTTCTTCTGCTTCTTCTGATTCACCCTCCAGACTTCACCTTCTCCTTCTCCTTCTTCTGATTCTTCTGATTCACCCTCCAGACTTCACCTTCTCCCTCTCCTTCTTCTGCTTCTTCTGATTCACCCTCCAGACCTCACCTTCTCCTTCTCCTTCTTCTACTTCTTCTGATTCACCCTCCTGACTTCACCTTCTCCTTGTCCTTCATCTACTTCTTCTGCTTCACCCTCCAGACTTCACCTTCTCCTTCTCCTTCTTCTACTTCTTCTGATTCACCCTCCAGACTTCACCTTCTCCATCTCCTTCTTATACTTCTTCTGATTCACCCTCCAGACTTCACCTTCTCCTTCTCCTTCTTCTACTTCTTCTGATTCACCCTCCAGACTTCACCTTCTCCTTCTCCTTCTTCTGCTTCTTCTGATTCACCCTCCAGACTTCACCTTCTACTTCTCCTTATTCTGCTTCTTCTGATTCACCCTCCAGACTTCACCTTCTCCTTCTCCTTCTTCTGCTTCTTCTGATTCACCCTCCTGACTTCACCTTCTCCTTCTCCTTCTTCTGCTTCTTCTGATTCACCCTCCAGACTTCACCTTCTCCTTCTCCTTCTTCTACTTCTTCTGATTCACCCTCCAGACTTCACCTTCTCCTTCTCCTTCTTCTGCTTCTTCTGATTCACCCTCCAGACTTCACCTTCTCCTTCTCCTTCGTCTACTTCTTCTGATTCACCCTCCAGACTACACCTTCTCCTTCTCCTTCTTCTACTTCTTCTGATTCACCCTCCAGACTTCACCTTCTCCTTCTCCTTCTTCTGTTTCATCTGATTCACCCTCCAGACTTCATCTTCTCCTTCTCCTTCTTCTACTTCTTCTGATTCACCCTCCAGACTTCACCTTCTCCTTCTCCTTCTTCTACTTCTTCTGATTCACCCTCCAGACTTCATCTTCTCCTTCTCCTTCTTCTGCTTCTTCTGATTCACCCTCCAGACTTCACCTTCTCCTTCTCCTTCTTCTGCTTCTTCTGATTCACCCTCCAGACTTCAACTTCTCCTTCTCCTTCTTCCACTTCTTCTGATTCACCCTCCAGACTTCACCTTCTCCTTCTCCTTCTTCTACTTCTTCTGATTCACCCTCCAGTCTTCACCTTCTCCTTCTCCTTTTTTTGTTTCTTCTGCTTCACCCTCCAGACTTCACCTTCTCCTTCTCTTTCTTCTGCTTCTTCTGATTCACCCTCCAGACTTCACCTTCTCCTTCTTCTGATTCTTCTGATTCACCCTCCAGACTTCACCTTCTCCTTCTCCTTCTTCTGCTTCTTCTGATTCACCCTCCTGACTTCACCTTCTCCTTCTCCTTCTTCTACTTCTTCTGATTCACCCTCCTGACTTCACCTTCTCCTTCTCCTTCTTCTATTTCTTCTGCTTCACCCTCCAGACTTCACCTTCTCCTTCTCCTTCTTCAACTTCTTCTGATTCACCCTCCAGACTTCACCTTCTCCTTCTCCTTCTTCTACTTCTTCTGATTCACCCTCCAGACTTCATCTTCTCCTTCCCCTTCTTCTGCTTCTTCTGATTCACCCTCCAGACTTCACCTTCTCCTTCTCCTTCTTCTGCTTCTTCTGATTCACCCTCCAGACTTCACCTTCTCCTTCTCCTTCTTCTGCTTCTTCTGATTCACCCTCCTGGCTTCACCTTCTCCTTCTCCTTCTTCTACTTCTTCTGATTCACCCTCCTGACTTCACCTTCTCCTTCTCCTTCTTCTCCTTCTTCTGCTTCACCCTCCAGACTTCACCTTCTCCTTCTCCTTCTTCTACCTCTTCTGATTCACCCTCCAGACTTCACCTTCTCCTTCTCCTTCTTCTGCTTCTTCTGATTCACCCTCCAGACTTCACCTTCTCCTTCTCCTTATTCTGCTTCTTCGGATTCACCCTCCAGACTTCACCTTCTCCTTCTCGTTATTCTGCTTCTTCTGATTCAACCTCCAGACTTCACCTTCTCCTTCTCCTTCTTCTGCTTCTTCTGATTCACCCTCCAGACTTCACCTTCTCCTTCTCTTTCTTCTGTTTCTTCTGATTCGCCCTCCAGACTACACCTTCTCCTTCTCCTTCTTCTGCTTCTTCTGATTCACCCTCCTGACTTCACCTTCTCCTTCTCCTTCTTCTACTTCTTCTGATTCACCCTCCTGACTTCACCTTCTCCTTCTCCTTCTTCTGCTTCTTCTGATTCACCCTCCTGACTTCAACTTCTCCTTCTCCTTCTTCTGCTTCTTCTGATTCACCCTCCAGACTTCACCTTCTCCTTCTCCTTCTTCTGCTTCTTCTGATTCACCCTCCAGAATTCACCTTCTCCTTCTCCTTCTTCTGCTTCTTCTGCTTCACCCTCCAGACTTCACCTTCTCCTTCTCCTTCTTCTGCTTCTTCTGCTTCACCCTCCTGACTTCACCTTCTCCTTCTCCTTCTTCTACTTCTTCTGATTCACCCTCCTGACTTCACCTTCTCCTTCTCCTTCTTCTACTTCTTCTGCTTCACCCTCCAGACTTCACCTTCTCCTTCTCCTTCTTCTACTTCTTCTGCTTCACCCTCCAGACTTCACCTTCTCCTTCTCCTTCTTCTACTTCTTCTGATTCATCCTCCAGACTTCACCTTCTCCTTCTCCTTCTTCTACTTCTTCTGATTCACCCTCCAGACTTCATCTTCTCCTTCTCCTTCTTCTGCTTCTTCTGATTCACCCTCCAGACTTCACCTTCTCCTTCTTCTGCTTCTTCTGATTCACCCTCCAGACTTCACCTTCTCCTTCTCCTTCTTCTGCTTCTTCTGATTCACCCTCCTGGCTTCACCTTCTCCTTCTCCTTCTTCTACTTCTTCTGATTCACCCTCCTGACTTCACCTTCTCCTTCTCCTTCTTCTCCTTCTTCTGCTTCACCCTCCAGACTTCACCTTCTCCTTCTCCTTCTTCTACCTCTTCTGATTCACCCTCCAGACTTCACCTTCTCCTTCTCCTTCTTCTGCTTCTTCTGATTCACCCTCCAGACTTCACCTTCTCCTTCTCCTTATTCTGCTTCTTCGGATTCACCCTCCAGACTTCACCTTCTCCTTCTCGTTATTCTGCGTCTTCTGATTCAACCTCCAGACTTCACCTTCTCCTTCTCCTTCTTCTGCTTCTTCTGATTCACCCTCCAGACTTCACCTTCTCCTTCTCTTTCTTCTGTTTCTTCTGATTCGCCCTCCAGACTTCACCTTCTCCTTCTCCTTCTTCTGCTTCTTCTGATTCACCCTCCTGACTTCACCTTCTCCTTCTCCTTCTTCTACTTCTTCTGATTCACCCTCCTGACTTCACCTTCTCCTTCTCCTTCTTCTACTTCTTCTGATTCACCCTCCAGACTTCACCTTCTCATTCTCCTTCTTCTGCTTCTTCTGCTTCACACTCCAGACTTCACCTTCTCCTTCTCCTTCTTCTGCTTCTTCTGCTGCGCCCTCCAGGCTTCACCTTCTCCTTCTCCTTCTTCTGCTTCTTCTGCTTCACAGTCCTGACTTCACCTTCTCCTTCTCCTTCTTCTACTTCTTCTGCGACACCCCCCTGACTTCACCTGCTCCTTCTCCTTCTTCTGCTTCTTCTGATTCACCCTCCTAAATTCACCTTCTCCTTCTCCTTCTTCTGCTTCTTCTGATTCACCCTCCTGACTTCAACTTCTCCTTCTCCTTCTTCTGCTTCTTCTGATTCACCCTCCAGACTTCACCTTCTCCTTCTCCTTCTTCTGCTTCTTCTGATTCACCCTCCAGAATTCACCTTCTCCTTCTCCTTCTTCTGCTTCTTCTGCTTCACCCTCCAGACTTCACCTTCTCCTTCTCCTTCTTCTGCTTCTTCTGCTTCACCCTCCTGACTTCACCTTCTCCTTCTCCTTCTTCTACTTCTTCTGATTCACCCTCCTGACTTCACCTTCTCCTTCTCCTTCTTCTACTTCTTCTGCTTCACCCTCCAGACTTCACCTTCTCCTTCTCCTTCTTCTACTTCTTCTGATTCACCCTCCAGACTTCACCTTCTCCTTCTCCTTCTTCTACTTCTTCTGATTCACCCTCCAGACTTCACCTTCTCCTTCTCCTTCTTCTACTTCTTCTGATTCATCCTCCAGACTTCACCTTCTCCTTCTCCTTCTTCTGCTTCTTCTGATTCACCCTCCAGACTTCACCTTCTCCTTCTCCTTATTCTGCTTCTTCTGATTCACCCTCCAGACTTCACCTTCTCCTTCTCCTTCTTCTGCTTCTTCTGATTCACCCTCCAGACTTCACCTTCTCCTTCTCCTTCTTCTGCTTCTTCTGATTCACCCTCCAGACTTCACCTTCTCCTTCTCCTTCTTCTGCTTCTTCTGATTCACCCTCCAGACTTCACCTTCTCCTTCTCCTTCTTCTACTTCTTCTGATTCACCCTCCAGACTTCACCTTCTCCTTCTCCTTCTTCTGCTTCTTCTGATTCACCCTCCAGACTTCACCTTCTCCTTCTCCTTCGTCTACTTCTTCTGATTCACCCTCCAGACTACACCTTCTCCTTCTCCTTCTTCTACTTCTTCTGATTCACCCTCCAGACTTCACCTTCTCCTTCTCCTTCTTCTGTTTCATCTGATTCACCCTCCAGACTTCATCTTCTCCTTCTCCTTCTTCTACTTCTTCTGATTCACCCTCCAGACTTCACCTTCTCCTTCTCCTTCTTCTCCTTCTTCTGATTCACCCTCCAGACTTCATCTTCTCCTTCTCCTTCTTCTGCTTCTTCTGATTCACCCTCCAGACTTCACCTTCTCCTTCTCCTTCTTCTGCTTCTTCTGATTCACCCTCCAGACTTCAACTTCTCCTTCTCCTTCTTCCACTTCTTCTGATTCACCCTCCAGACTTCACCTTCTCCTTCTCCTTCTTCTACTTCTTCTGATTCACCCTCCAGTCTTCACCTTCTCCTTCTCCTTTTTTTGTTTCTTCTGCTTCACCCTCCAGACTTCACCTTCTCCTTCTCTTTCTTCTGCTTCTTCTGATTCACCCTCCAGACTTCACCTTCTCCTTCTCCTTCTTCTGATTCTTCTGATTCACCCTCCAGACTTCACCTTCTCCTTCTCCTTCTTCTGCTTCTTCTGATTCACGCTCCTGACTTCACCTTCTCCTTCTCCTTCTTCTACTTCTTCTGATTCACCCTCCTGACTTCACCTTCTCCTTCTCCTTCTTCTATTTCTTCTGCTTCACCCTCCAGACTTCACCTTCTCCTTCTCCTTCTTCTACTTCTTCTGATTCACCCTCCAGACTTCACCTTCTCCTTCTCCTTCTTCTACTTCTTCTGATTCACCCTCCAGACTTCATCTTCTCCTTCTCCTTCTTCTGCTTCTTCTGATTCACCCTCCAGACTTCACCTTCTCCTTCTCCTTCTTCTGCTTCTTCTGATTCACCCTCCAGACTTCAACTTCTCCTTCTCCTTCTTCCACTTCTTCTGATTCACCCTCCAGACTTCACCTTCTCCTTCTCCTTGTTCTACGTCTTCTGATTCACCCTCCAGTCTTCACCTTCTCCTTCTCCTTTTTTTGTTTCTTCTGCTTCACCCTCCAGACTTCACCTTCTCCTTCTCTTTCTTCTGCTTCTTCTGATTCACCCTCCAGACTTCACCTTCTCCTTCTTCTTCTGATTCTTCTGATTCACCCTCCAGACTTCACCTTCTCCTTCTCCTTCTTCTGCTTCTTCCGATTCACCCTCCTGACTTCACCTTCTCCTTCTCCTTCTTCTACTTCTTCTGATTCACCCTCCTGACTTCACCTTCTCCTTCTCCTTCTTCTACTTCTTCTTCTTCACCCTCCAGACTTCACCTTCTCCTTCTCCTTCTTCTACTTCTTCTGATTCACCCTCCAGACTTCACCTTCTCCTTCTCCTTCTTCTGCTTCTTCTGATTCACCCTCCAGACTTCACCTTCTCATTCTCCTTCTTCTGCTTCTTCTGCTGCGCCCTCCAGACTTCACCTTCTCCTTCTCCTTCTTCTGCTTCTTCTGCTTCACACTCCAGACTTCACCTTCTCCTTCTCCTTCTTCTGCTTCTTCTGCTGCGCCCTCCAGGCTTCACCTTCTCCTTCTCCTTCTTCTGCTTCTTCTGCTTCACCGTCCTGACTTCACCTTCTCCTTCTCCTTCTTCTGCTTCTTCTGATTCACCCTCCAGACTTCACCTTCTCCTTCTCCTTCTTCTACTTCTTCTGATTCACCCTCCAGTCTTCACCTTCTCCTTCTCCTTCTTCTGTTTCTTCTGCTTCACCCTCCAGACTTCACCTTCTCCTTCTCTTTCTTCTGCTTCTTCTGATTCACCCTCCAGACATCACCTTCTCCTTCTCCTTCTTCTGATTCTTCTGATTCACCCTCCAGACTTCACCTTCTCCTTCTCCTTCTTCTGCTTCTTCTGATTCACCCTCCAGAACTCACCTTCTCCTTCTCCTTCTTCTACTTCTTCTGATTCACCCTCCTGAATTCACCTTCTCCTTCTCCTTCATCTACTTCTTCTGCTTCACCCTCCAGACTTCACCTTCTCCTTCTCCTTCTTCTACTTCTTCTGATTCACCCTCCAGACTTCACCTTCTCCTTCTCCTTCTTATACTTCTTCTGATTCACCCTCCAGACTTCACCTTCTCCTTCTCCTTCTTCTACTTCTTCTGATTCACCCTCCAGACTTCACCTTCTCCTTCTCCTTCTTCTGCTTCTTCTGATTCACCCTCCAGACTTCACCTTCTCCTTCTCCTTATTCTGCTTCTTCTGATTCACCCTCCAGACTTCACCTTCTCCTTCTCCTTCTTCTGCTTCTTCTGATTCACCCTCCAGACTTCACCTTCTCCTTCTCCTTCTTCTGCTTCTTCTGATTCACCCTCCAGACTTCACCTTCTCCTTCTCCTTCTTCTACTGCTTCTGATTCACCCTCCAGACTTCACCTTCTCCTTCTCCTTCTTCTGCTTCTTCTGATTCACCCTCCAGACTTCACCTTCTCCTTCTCCTTCGTCTACTTCTTCTGATTCACCCTCCAGACTACACCTTCTCCTTCTTCTACTTCTTCTGATTCACCCTCCAGACTTCACCTTCTCCTTCTCCTTCTTCTGTTTCTTCTGATTCACCCTCCAGACTTCATCTTCTCCTTCTCCTTCTTCTACTTCTTCTGATTCACCCTCCAGACTTCACCTTCTCCTTCTCCTTCTTCTACTTCTTCTGATTCACCCTCCAGACTTCATCTTCTCCTTCTCCTTCTTCTGCTTCTTCTGATTCACCATCCAGACTTCACCTTCTCCTTCTCCTTCTTCTGCTTCTTCTGATTCACCCTCCAGACTTCAACTTCTCCTTCTCCTTCTTCCACTTCTTCTGATTCACCCTCCAGACTTCACCTTCTCCTTCTCCTTCTTCTACTTCTTCTGATTCACCCTCCAGTCTTCACCTTCTCCTTCTCCTTTTTTTGTTTCTTCTGCTTCACCCTCCAGACTTCACCTTCTCCTTCTCTTTCTTCTGCTTCTTCTGATTCACCCTCCAGACTTCACCTTCTCCTTCTCCTTCTTCTGATTCTTCTGATTCACCCTCCAGACTTCACCTTCTCCTTCTCCTTCTTCTGCTTCTTCTGATTCACCCTCCTGACTTCACCTTCTCCTTCTCCGTCTTCTACTTCTTCTGATTCACCCTCCTGACTTCACCTTCTCCTTCTCCTTCTTCTACTTCTTCTGCTTCACCCTCCAGACTTCACCTTCTCCTTCTCCTTCTTCTACTTCTTCTGATTCACCCTCCAGACTTCACCTTCTCCTTCTCCTTCTTCTGCTTCTTCTGATTCACCCTCCAGACTTCACCTTCTCATTCTCCTTCATCTGCTTCTTCTGATGCGCCCTCCAGACTTCACCTTCTCCTTCTCCTTCTTCTGCTTCTTCTGCTTCACACTCCAGACTTCACCTTCTCCTTCTCCTTCTTCTGCTTCTTCTGCTGCGCCCTCCAGGCTTCACCTTCTCCTTCTCCTTCTTCTGCTTCTTCTGCTTCACCGTCCTGACTTCACCTTCTCCTTCTCCTTCTTCTACTTCTTCTGCTACACCCCCCTGACTTCACCTGCTCCTTCTCCTTCTTCTGCTTCTTCTGATTCACCCTCCTAAATTCACCTTCTCCTTCTCCTTCTTCTGCTTCTTCTGATTCACCCTCCTGACTTCACCTTCTCCTTCTCCTTCTTCTGCTTCTTCTGATTCACCCTCCAGACTTCACCTTCTCCTTCTCCTTCTTCTGCTTCTTCTGATTCACCCTCCAGACTTCACCTTCTCCTTCTCCTTCTTCTGCTTCTTCTGATTCACCCTCCAGACCTCACCTTCTCCTTCTCCTTCTTCTGCATCTTCTGCTTCACCGTCCTGACTTCACCTTCTCCTTCTCCTTCTTCTGCTTCTTCTGATTCACCCTCCAGACTTCACCTTCTCCTTCTCCTTCTTCTACTTCTTCTGATTCACCCTCCAGTCTTCACCTTCTCCTTCTCCTTCTTCTGCTTCTTCTGCTTCACACTCCAGACTTCACCTTCTCCTTCTCCTTCTTCTGCTTCTTCTGCTGCGCCCTCCAGGCTTCACCTTCTCCTTCTCCTTCTTCTGCTTCTTCTGCTTCACCGTCCTGACTTCACCTTCTCCTTCTCCTTCTTCTACTTCTTCTGCTACACCCCCCTGACTTCACCTGCTCCTTCTCCTTCTTCTGCTTCTTCTGATTCACCCTCCAGACTTCACCTTCTCCTTCTCCTTCTTCTGCTTCTTCTGATTCACCCTCCAAACCTCACCTTCTCCTTCTCCTTCTTCTGCATCTTCTGATTCACCCTCCAGACTTCACCTTCTCCTTCTCCTTCTTCTGCTTCTTCTGATTCACCCTCCAGACTTCACCTTCTCATTCTCCTTCATCTGCTTCTTCTGATGCGCCCTCCAGACTTCACCTTCTCCTTCTCCTTCTTCTGCTTCTTCTGCTTCACACTCCAGACTTCACCTTCTCCTTCTCCTTCTTCTGCTTCTTCTGCTGCGCCCTCCAGGCTTCACCTTCTCCTTCTCCTTCTTCTGCTTCTTCTGCTTCACCGTCCTGACTTCACCTTCTCCTTCTCCTTCTTCTACTTCTTCTGCTACACCCCCCTGACTTCACCTGCTCCTTCTCCTTCTTCTGCTTCTTCTGATTCACCCTCCTAAATTCACCTTCTCCTTCTCCTTCTTCTGCTTCTTCTGATTCACCCTCCTGACTTCACCTTCTCCTTCTCCTTCTTCTGCTTCTTCTGATTCACCCTCCAGACTTCACCTTCTCCTTCTCCTTCTTCTGCTTCTTCTGATTCACCCTCCAGACTTCACCTTCTCCTTCTCCTTCTTCTGCTTCTTCTGATTCACCCTCCAGACCTCACCTTCTCCTTCTCCTTCTTCTGCATCTTCTGCTTCACCGTCCTGACTTCACCTTCTCCTTCTCCTTCTTCTGCTTCTTCTGATTCACCCTCCAGACTTCACCTTCTCCTTCTCCTTCTTCTACTTCTTCTGATTCACCCTCCAGTCTTCACCTTCTCCTTCTCCTTCTTCTGTTTCTTCTGCTTCACCCTCCAGACTTCACCTTCTCCTTCTCTTTCTTCTGCTTCTTCTGATTCACCCTCCAGACTTCACCTTCTCCTTCTCCTTCTTCTGATTCTTCTGATTCACCCTCCAGACTTCACCTTCTCCTTCTCCTTCTTCTGCTTCTTCTGATTCACCCTCCAGAACTCACCTTCTCCTTCTCCTTCTTCTACTTCTTCTGATTCACCCTCCTGAATTCACCTTCTCCTTCTCCTTCATCTTCTTCTTCTGTCCTTCTTCTACTTCTTCTGATTCACCCTCCAGACTTCACCTTCTCCTTCTCCTTCTTATACTTCTTCTGATTCACCCTCCAGACTTCACCTTCTCCTTCTCCTTCTTCTACTTCTTCTGATTCACCCTCCAGACTTCACCTTCTCCTTCTCCTTCTTCTGCTTCTTCTGATTCACCCTCCAGACTTCACCTTCTCCTTCTCCTTATTCTGCTTCTTCTGATTCACCCTCCAGACTTCACCTTCTCCTTCTCCTTCTTCTGCTTCTTCTGCTTCACCCTCCAGACCTCACCTTCTCCTTCTCCTTCTTCTGCTTCTTCTGCTTCACCGTCCTGACTTCACCTTCTCCTTCTCCTTCTTCTGCTTCTTCTGATTCACCCTCCAGACTTCACCTTCTCCTTCTCCTTCTTCTACTTCTTCTGATTCACCCTCCAGTCTTCACCTTCTCCTTCTCCTTCTTCTGTTTCTTCTGCTTCACCCTCCAGACTTCACCTTCTCCTTCTCTTTCTTCTGCTTCTTCTGATTCACCCTCCAGACTTCACCTTCTCCTTCTCGTTCTTCTGATTCTTCTGATTCACCCTCCAGACTTCACCTTCTCCTTCTCCTTCTTCTGCTTCTTCTGATTCACCCTCCAGAACTCACCTTCTCCTTCTCCTTCTTCTACTTCTTCTGATTCACCCTCCTGAATTCACCTTCTCCTTCTCCTTCATCTTCTTCTTCTGCTTCACCCTCCAGACTTCACCTTCTCCTTCTCCTTCTTCTAGTTCTTCTGATTCACCCTCCAGACTTCACCTTCTCCTTCTCCTTCTTATACTTCTTCTGATTCACCCTCCAGACTTCACCTTCTCCTTCTCCTTCTTCTACTTCTTCTGATTCACCCTCCAGACTTCACCTTCTCCTTCTCCTTCTTCTACTTCTTCTGATTCACCCTCCAGACTTCACCTTCTCCTTCTCCTTATTCTGCTTCTTCTGATTCACCCTCCAGACTTCACCTTCTCCTTCTCCTTCTTCTGCTTCTTCTGATTCACCCTCCAGACTTCACCTTCTCCTTCTCCTTCTTCTGCTTCTTCTGATTCACCCTCCAGACTTCACCTTCTCCTTCTCCTTCTTCTACTTCTTCTGATTCACCCTCCAGACTTCACCTTCTCCTTCTCCTTCTTCTGCTTCTTCTGATTCACCCTCCAGACTTCACCTTCTCCTTCTCCTTCGTCTACTTCTTCTGATTCACCCTCCAGACTACACCTTCTCCTTCTCCTTCTTCTACTTCTTCTGATTCACCCTCCAGACTTCACCTTCACCTTCTCCTTCTTCTACTTCTTCTGATTCACCCTCCAGACTTTACCTTCTCCTTCTCCTTCTTCTACTTCTTCTGATTCACCCTCCAGACTTCACCTTCTCCTTCTCCTTCTTCTGCTTCTTCTGATTCACCCTCCTGACTTCACCTTCTCCTTCTCCTTCTTCTACTTCTTCTGATTCACCCTCCTGACTTCACCTTCTCCTTCTCCTTCTTCTACTTCTTCTGCTTCACCCTCCAGACTTCACCTTCTCCTTCTCCTTCTTCTACTTCTTCTGATTCCCCCTCCAGACTTCACCTTCTCCTTCTCCTTCTTCTGCTTCTTCTGATTCACCCTCCAGACTTCACCTTCTCATTCTCCTTCTTCTGCTTCTTCTGCTGCGCCCTCCAGACTTCACCTTCTCCTTCTCCTTCTTCTGCTTCTTCTGCTTCACACTCCAGACTTCACCTTCTCCTTCTCCTTCTTCTGCTTCTTCTGCTGCGCCCTCCAGGCTTCACCTTCTCCTTCTCCTTCTTCTGCTTCTTCTGCTTCACCGTCCTGACTTCACCTTCTCCTTCTCCTTCTTCTGCTTCTTCTGATTCACCCTCCAGACTTCACCTTCTCCTTCTCCTTCTTCTACTTCTTCTGATTCACCCTCCAGTCTTCACCTTCTCCTTCTCCTTCTTCTGTTTCTTCTGCTTCGCCCTCCAGACTTCACCTTCTCCTTCTCTTTCTTCTGCTTCTTCTGATTCACCCTCCAGACTTCACCTTCTCCTTCTCCTTCTTCTGATTCTTCTGATTCACCCTCCAGACTTCACCTTCTCCTTCTCCTTCTTCTGCTTCTTCTGATTCACCCTCCAGAACTCACCTTCTCCTTCTCCTTCTTCTACTTCTTCTGATTCACCCTCCTGAATTCACCTTCTCCTTCTCCTTCATCTACTTCTTCTGCTTCACCCTCCAGACTTCACCTTCTCCTTCTCCTTCTTCTACTTCTTCTGATTCACCCTCCAGACTTCACCTTCTCCTTCTCCTTCTTATACTTCTTCTGATTCACCCTCCAGACTTCACCTTCTCCTTCTCCTTCTTCTACTTCTTCTGATTCACCCTCCAGACTTCACCTTCTCCTTCTCCTTCTTCTGCTTCTTCTGATTCACCCTCCAGACTTCACCTTCTCCTTCTCCTTATTCTGCTTCTTGTGATTCACCCTCCAGACTTCACCTTCTCCTTCTCCTTCTTCTGCTTCTTCTGATTCACCCTCCAGACTTCACCTTCTCCTTCTCCTTCTTCTGCTTCTTCTGATTCACCCTCCAGACTTCACCTTCTCCTTCTCCTTCTTCTACTGCTTCTGATTCACCCTCCAGACTTCACCTTCTCCTTCTCCTTCTTCTGCTTCTTCTGATTCACCCTCCAGACTTCACCTTCTCCTTCTCCTTCGTCTACTTCTTCTGATTCACCCTCCAGACTACACCTTCTCCTTCTCCTTCTTCTACTTCTTCTGATTCACCCTCCAGACTTCACCTTCTCCTTCTCCTTCTTCTGTTTCTTCTGATTCACCCTCCAGACTTCATCTTCTCCTTCTCCTTCTTCTACTTCTTCTGATTCACCCTCCAGACTTCACCTTCTCCTTCTCCTTCTTCTACTTCTTCTGATTCACCCTCCAGACTTCATCTTCTCCTTCTCCTTCTTCTGCTTCTTCTGATTCACCATCCAGACTTCACCTTCTCCTTCTCCTTCTTCTGCTTCTTCTGATTCACCCTCCAGACTTCAACTTCTCCTTCTCCTTCTTCCACTTCTTCTGATTCACCCTCCAGACTTCACCTTCTACTTCTCCTTCTTCTACTTCTTCTGATTCACCCTCCAGTCTTCACCTTCTCCTTCTCCTTTTTTTGTTTCTTCTGCTTCACCCTCCAGACTTCACCTTCTCCTTCTCTTTCTTCTGCTTCTTCTGATTCACCCTCCAGACTTCACCTTCTCCTTCTCCTTCTTCTGATTCTTCTGATTCACCCTCCAGACCTCACCTTCTCCTTCTCCTTCTTCTGCTTCTTCTGATTCACCCTCCTGACTTCACCTTCTCCTTCTCCTTCTTCTACTTCTTCTGATTCACCCTCCTGACTTCACCTTCTCCTTCTCCTTCTTCTACTTCTTCTGCTTCACCCTCCAGACTTCACCTTCTCCTTCTCCTTCTTCTACTTCTTCTGATTCACCCTCCAGACTTCACCTTCTCCTTCTCCTTCTTCTTCTTCTTCTGATTCACCCTCCAGACTTCACCTTCTCATTCTCCTTCTTCTGCTTCTTCTGATGCGCCCTCCAGACTTCACCTTCTCCTTCTCCTTCTTCTGCTTCTTCTGCTTCGCACTCCAGACTTCACCTTCTCCTTCTCCTTCTTCTGCTTCTTCTGCTGCGCCCTCCAGGCTTCACCTTCTCCTTCTCCTTCTTCTGCTTCTTCTGCTTCACCGTCCTGACTTCACCTTCTCCTTCTCCTTCTTCTACTTCTTCTGCTACACCCCCCTGACTTCACCTGCTCCTTCTCCTTCTTCTGCTTCTTCTGATTCACCCTCCTAAATTCACCTTCTCCTTGTCCTTCTTCTGCTTCTTCTGATTCACCCTCCTGACTTCACCTTCTCCTTCTCCTTCTTCTGCTTCTTCTGATTCACCCTCCAGACTTCACCTTCTCCTTCTCCTTCTTCTGCTTCTTCTGATTCACCCTCCAGACTTCACCTTCTCCTTCTCCTTCTTCTGCTTCTTCTGATTCACCCTCCAGACCTCACCTTCTCCTTCTCCTTCTTCTGCATCTTCTGCTTCACCGTCCTGACTTCACCTTCTCCTTCTCCTTCTTCTGCTTCTTCTGATTCACCCTCCAGACTTCACCTTCTCCTTCTCCTTCTTCTACTTCTTCTGATTCACCCTCCAGTCTTCACCTTCTCCTTCTCCTTCTTCTGTTTCATCTGCTTCACCCTCCAGACTTCACCTTCTCCTTCTCTTTCTTCTGCTTCTTCTGATTCACCCTCCAGACTTCACCTTCTCCTTCTCCTTCTTCTGATTCTTCTGATTCACCCTCCAGACTTCACCTTCTCCTTCTCCTTCTTCTGCTTCTTCTGATTCACCCTCCAGAACTCACCTTCTCCTTCTCCTTCTTCTACTTCTTCTGATTCACCCTCCTGAATTCACCTTCTCCTTCTCCTTCATCTTCTTCTTCTGTCCTTCTTCTACTTCTTCTGATTCACCCTCCAGACTTCACCTTCTCCTTCTCCTTCTTATACTTCTTCTGATTCACCCTCCAGACTTCACCTTCTCCTTCTCCTTCTTCTACTTCTTCTGATTCACCCTCCAGACTTCACCTTCTCCTTCTCCTTCTTCTGCTTCTTCTGATTCACCCTCCAGACTTCACCTTCTCCTTCTCCTTATTCTGCTTCTTCTGATTCACCCTCCAGACTTCACCTTCTCCTTCTCCTTCTTCTGCTTCTTCTGCTTCACCCTCCAGACCTCACCTTCTCCTTCTCCTTCTTCTGCTTCTTCTGCTTCACCGTCCTGACTTCACCTTCTCCTTCTCCTTCTTCTGCTTCTTCTGATTCACCCTCCAGACTTCACCTTCTCCTTCTCCTTCTTCTACTTCTTCTGATTCACCCTCCAGTCTTCACCTTCTCCTTCTCCTTCTTCTGTTTCTTCTGCTTCACCCTCCAGACTTCACCTTCTCCTTCTCTTTCTTCTGCTTCTTCTGATTCACCCTCCAGACTTCACCTTCTCCTTCTCCTTCTTCTGATTCTTCTGATTCACCCTCCAGACTTCACCTTCTCCTTCTCCTTCTTCTGATTCACCCTCCAGAACTCACCTTCTCCTTCTCCTTCTTCTACTTCTTCTGATTCACCCTCCTGAATTCACCTTCTCCTTCTCCTTCATCTTCTTCTTCTGCTTCACCCTCCAGACTTCACCTTCTCCTTCTCCTTCTTCTACTTCTTCTGATTCACCCTCCAGACTTCACCTTCTCCTTCTCCTTCTTATACTTCTTCTGATTCACCCTCCAGACTTCACCTTCTCCTTCTCCTTCTTCTACTTCTTCTGATTCACCCTCCAGACTTCACCTTCTCCTTCTCCTTCTTCTGCTTCTTCTGATTCACCCTCCAGACTTCACCTTCTCCTTCTCCTTATTCTGCTTCTTCTGATTCACCCTCCAGACTTCACCTTCTCCTTCTCCTTCTTCTGCTTCTTCTGATTCACCCTCCAGACTTCACCTTCTCCTTCTCCTTCTTCTGCTTCTTCTGATTCACCCTCCAGACTTCACCTTCTCCTTCTCCTTCTGCTACTTCTTCTGATTCACCCTCCAGACTTCACCTTCTCCTTCTCCTTCTGCTTCTTCTGATTCACCCACCAGACTTCACCTTCTCCTTCTCCTTCGTCTACTTCTTCTGATTCACCCTCCAGACTACACCTTCTCCTTCTCCTTCTTCTACTTCTTCTGATTCACCCTCCAGACTTCACCTTCACCTTCTCCTTCTTCTACTTCTTCTGATTCACCCTCCAGACTTCACCTTCTCCTTCTCCTTCTTCTACTTCTTCTGATTCACCCTCCAGACTTCACCTTCTCCTTCTCCTTCTTCTGCTTCTTCTGATTCACCCTCCAGAACTCACCTTCTCCTTCTCCTTCTTCTACTTCTTCTGATTCACCCTCCTGAATTCACCTTCTCCTTCTCCTTCATCTTCTTCTTCTGCTTCACCCTCCAGACTTCACCTTCTCCTTCTCCTTCTTCTACTTCTTCTGATTCACCCTCCAGACTTCACCTTCTCCTTCTCCTTCTTATACTTCTTCTGATTCACCCTCCAGACTTCACCTTCTCCTTCTCCTTCTTCTACTTCTTCTGATTCACCCTCCAGACTTCACCTTCTCCTTCTCCTTCTTCTGCTTCTTCTGATTCACCCTCCAGACTTCACCTTCTCCTTCTCCTTATTCTGCTTCTTCTGATTCACCCTCCAGACTTCACCTTCTCCTTCTCCTTCTTCTGCCTCTTCTGCTTCACCCTCCAGACCTCACCTTCTCCTTCTCCTTCTTCTGCTTCTTCTGCTTCACCGTCCTGACTTCACCTTCTCCTTCTCCTTCTTCTACTTCTTCTGATTCACCCTCCAGACTTCACCTTCTCCTTCTCCTTCTTCTACTTCTTCTGATTCACCCTCCAGTCTTCACCTTCTCCTTCTCCTTCTTCTGTTTCTTCTGCTTCACCCTCCAGACTTCACCTTCTCCTTCTCTTTCTTCTGCTTCTTCTGATTCACCCTCCAGACTTCACCTTCTCCTTCTCCTTCTTCTGATTCTTCTGATTCACCCTCCAGACTTCACCTTCTCCTTCTCCTTCTTCTGCTTCTTCTGATTCACCCTCCAGAACTCACCTTCTCCTTCTCCTTCTTCTACTTCTTCTGATTCACCCTCCTGAATTCACCTTCTCCTTCTCCTTCATCTTCTTCTTCTGCTTCACCCTCCAGACTTCACCTTCTCCTTCTCCTTCTTCTACTTCTTCTGATTCACCCTCCAGACTTCACCTTCTCCTTCTCCTTCTTATACTTCTTCTGATTCACCCTCCAGACTTCACCTTCTCCTTCTCCTTCTTCTACTTCTTCTGATTCACCCTCCAGACTTCACCTTCTCCTTCTCCTTCTTCTGCTTCTTCTGATTCACCCTCCAGACATCACCTTCTCCTTCTCCTTATTCTGCTTCTTCTGATTCACCCTCCAGACTTCACCTTCTCCTTCTCCTTCTTCTGCTTCTTCTGATTCACCCTCCAGACTTCACCTTCTCCTTCTCCTTCTTCTGCTTCTTCTGATTCACCCTCCAGACTTCACCTTCTCCTTCTCCTTCTTCTACTTCTTCTGATTCACCCTCCAGACTTCACCTTCTCCTTCTCCTTCTTCTGCTTCTTCTGATTCACCCTCCAGACTTCACCTTCTCCTTCTCCTTCGTCTACTTCTTCTGATTCACCCTCCAGACTACACCTTCTCCTTCTCCTTCTTCTACTTCTTCTGATTCACCCTCCAGACTTCACCTTCTCCTTCTCCTTCTTCTGTTTCTTCTGATTCACCCTCCAGACTTCATCTTCTCCTTCTCCTTCTTCTACTTCTTCTGATTCACCCTCCAGACTTTACCTTCTCCTTCTCCTTCTTCTACTTCTTCTGATTCACCCTCCAGACTTCATCTTCTCCTTCTCCTTCTTCTGCTTCTTCTGATTCACCATCCAGACTTCACCTTCTCCTTCTCCTTCTTCTGCTTCTTCTGATTCACCCTCCAGACTTCAACTTCTCCTTCTCCTTCTTCCACTTCTTCTGATTCACCCTCCAGACTTCACCTTCTCCTTCTCCTTCTTCTACTTCTTCTGATTCACCCTCCAGTCTTCACCTTCTCCTTCTCCTTTTTTTGTTTCTTCTGCTTCACCCTCCAGACTTCACCTTCTCCTTCTCTTTCTTCTGCTTCTTCTGATTCACCCTCCAGACTTCACCTTCTCCTTCTCCTTCTTCTGATTCTTCTGATTCACCCTCCAGACTTCACCTTCTCCTTCTCCTTCTTCTGCTTCTTCTGATTCACCCTCCTGACTTCACCTTCTCCTTCTCCTTCTTCTACTTCTTCTGATTCACCCTCCTGACTTCACCTTCTCCTTCTCCTTCTTCTACTTCTTCTGCTTCACCCTCCAGACTTCACCTTCTCCTTCTCCTTCTTCTACTTCTTCTGATTCACCCTCCAGACTTCACCTTCTCCTTCTCCTTCTTCTGCTTCTTCTGATTCACCCTCCAGACTTCACCTTCTCATTCTCCTTCTTCTGCTTCTTCTGCTGCGCCCTCCAGACTTCACCTTCTCCTTCTCCTTCTTCTGCTTCTTCTGCTTCACACTCCAGACTTCACCTTCTCCTTCTCCTTCTTCTGCTTCTTCTGCTGCGCCCTCCAGGCTTCACCTTCTCCTTCTCCTTCTTCTGCTTCTTCTGCTTCACCGTCCTGACTTCACCTTCTCCTTCTCCTTCTTCTACTTCTTCTGCTACACCCCCCTGACTTCACCTGCTCCTTCTCCTTCTTCTGCATCTTCTGTATCACCCTCCTAAATTCACCTTCTCCTTCTCCTTCTTCTGCTTCTTCTGATTCACCCTCCTGACTTCACCTTCTCCTTCTCCTTCTTCTGCTTCTTCTGATTCACCCTCCAGACTTCACCTTCACCTTCTCCTTCTTCTACTTCTTCTGATTCACCCTCCAGACTTCACCTTCTCCTTTTCCTTCTTCTACTTCTTCTGATTCACCCTCCAGACTTCACCTTCTCCTTCTCCTTCTTCTGCTTCTTCTGATTCACCCTCCAAAACTCACCTTCTCCTTCTCCTTCTTCTACTTCTTCTGATTCACCCTCCTGAATTCACCTTCTCCTTGTCCTTCATCTTCTTCTTCTGCTTCACCCTCCAGACTTCACCTTCTCCTTCTCCTTCTTCTACTTCTTCTGATTCACCCTCCAGACTTCACCTTCTCCTTCTCCTTCTTATACTTCTTCTGATTCACCCTCCAGACTTCACCTTCTCCTTCTCCTTCTTCTACTTCTTCTGATTCACCCTCCAGACTTCACCTTCTCCTTCTCCTTCTTCTGCTTCTTCTGATTCACCCTCCAGACTTCACCTTCTCCTTCTCCTTATTCTGCTTCTTCTGATTCACCCTCCAGACTTCACCTTCTCCTTCTCCTTCTTCTGCTTCTTCTGCTTCACCCTCCAGACCTCACCTTCTCCTTCTCCTTCTTCTGCTTCTTCTGCTTCACCGTCCTGACTTCACCTTCTCCTTCTCCTTCTTCTACTTCTTCTGATTCACCCTCCAGACTTCACCTTCTCCTTCTCCTTCTTCTACTTCTTCTGATTCACCCTCCAGTCTTCACCTTCTCCTTCTCCTTCTTCTGTTTCTTCTGCTTCACCCTCCAGACTTCACCTTCTCCTTCTCTTTCTTCTTCTTCTTCTGATTCACCCTCCAGACTTCACCTTCTCCTTCTCCTTCTTCTGATTCTTCTGATTCACCCTCCAGACTTCACCTTCTCCTTCTCCTTCTTCTGCTTCTTCTGATTCACCCTCCAGAACTCACCTTCTCCTTCTCCTTCTTCTACTTCTTCTGATTCACCCTCCTGAATTCACCTTCTCCTTCTCCTTCATCTTCTTCTTCTGCTTCACCCTCCAGACTTCACCTTCTCCTTCTCCTTCTTCTACTTCTTCTGATTCACCCTCCAGACTTCACCTTCTCCTTCTCCTTCTTATACTTCTTCTGATTCACCCTCCAGACTTCACCTTCTCCTTCTCCTTCTTCTACTTCTTCTGATTCACCCTCCAGACTTCACCTTCTCCTTCTCCTTCTTCTGCTTCTTCTGATTCACCCTCCAGACATCACCTTCTCCTTCTCCTTATTCTGCTTCTTCTGATTCACCCTCCAGACTTCACCTTCTCCTTCTCCTTCTTCTGCTTCTTCTGATTCACCCTCCAGACTTCACCTTCTCCTTCTCCTTCTTCTGCTTCTTCTGATTCACCCTCCAGACTTCACCTTCTCCTTCTCCTTCTTCTACTTCTTCTGATTCACCCTCCAGACTTCACCTTCTCCTTCTCCTTCTTCTGCTTCTTCTGATTCACCCTCCAGACTTCACCTTCTCCTTCTCCTTCGTCTACTTCTTCTGATTCACCCTCCAGACTACACCTTCTCCTTCTCCTTCTTCTACTTCTTCTGATTCACCCTCCAGACTTCACCTTCTCCTTCTCCTTCTTCTGTTTCTTCTGATTCACCCTCCAGACTTCATCTTCTCCTTCTCCTTCTTCTACTTCTTCTGATTCACCCTCCAGACTTTACCTTCTCCTTCTCCTTCTTCTACTTCTTCTGATTCACCCTCCAGACTTCATCTTCTCCTTCTCCTTCTTCTGCTTCTTCTGATTCACCATCCAGACTTCACCTTCTCCTTCTCCTTCTTCTGCTTCTTCTGATTCACCCTCCAGACTTCAACTTCTCCTTCTCCTTCTTCCACTTCTTCTGATTCACCCTCCAGACTTCACCTTCTCCTTCTCCTTCTTCTACTTCTTCTGATTCACCCTCCAGTCTTCACCTTCTCCTTCTCCTTTTTTTGTTTCTTCTGCTTCACCCTCCAGACTTCACCTTCTCCTTCTCTTTCTTCTGCTTCTCCTGATTCACCCTCCAGACTTCACCTTCTCCTTCTCCTTCTTCTGATTCTTCTGATTCACCCTCCAGACTTCACCTTCTCCTTCTCCTTCTTCTGCTTCTTCTGATTCACCCTCCTGACTTCACCTTCTCCTTCTCCTTCTTCTACTTCTTCTGATTCACCCTCCTGACTTCACCTTCTCCTTCTCCTTCTTCTACTTCTTCTGCTTCACCCTCCAGACTTCACCTTCTCCTTCTCCTTCTTCTACTTCTTCTGATTCACCCTCCAGACTTCACCTTCTCCTTCTCCTTCTTCTGCGTCTTCTGATTCACCCTCCAGACTTCACCTTCTCATTCTCCTTCTTCTGCTTCTTCTGCTGCGCCCTCCAGACTTCACCTTCTCCTTCTCCTTCTTATGCTTCTTCTGCTTCACACTCCAGACTTCACCTTCTCCTTCTCCTTCTTCTGCTTCTTCTGCTGCGCCCTCCAGGCTTCACCTTCTCCTTCTCCTTCTTCTGCTTCTTCTGCTTCACCGTCCTGACTTCACCTTCTCCTTCTCCTTCTTCTACTTCTTCTGCTACACCCCCCTGACTTCACCTGCTCCTTCTCCTTCTTCTGCTTCTTCTGATTCACCCTCCTAAATTCACCTTCTCCTTCTCCTTCTTCTGCTTCTTCTGATTCACCCTCCTGACTTCACCTTCTCCTTCTCCTTCTTCTGCTTCTTCTGATTCACCCTCCAGACTTCACCTTCTCCTTCTCCTTCTTCTGCTTCTTCTGATTCACCCTCCAGACTTCACCTTCTCCTTCTCCTTCTTCTGCTTCTTCTGATTCACCCTCCAGACCTCACCTTCTCCTTCTCCTTCTTCTACTTCTTCTGATTCAGCCTCCAGACTTCACCTTCTCCTTCTCCTTCTTCTACTTCTTCTGATTCACCCTCCAGACTTCATCTTCTCCTTCTCCTTCTTCTCCTTCTTCTGATTCACCCTCCAGACTTCACCTTCTCCTTCTCCTTCTTCTGCTTCTTCTGATTCACCCTCCAGACTTCACCTTCTCCTTCTCCTTCTTCTACTTCTTCTGATTCACCCTCCAGACTTCACCTACTCCTTCTCCTTCTTCTACTTCTTCTGATTCACCCTCCAGTCTACACCTTCTCCTTCTCCTTCTTCTGTTTCTTCTGCTTCACCCTCCAGACTTCACCTCCTTCTCTTTCTTCTGCTTCTTCTGATTCACCCTCCAGACTTCACCTTCTCCTTCTCCTTCTTCTGATTCTTCTGATTCACCCTCCAGACTTCACCTTCTCCTTCTCCTTCTTCTGCTTCTTCTGATTCACCCTCCAGAACTCACCTTCTCCTTCTCCTTCTTCTACTTCTTCTGATTCACCCTCCTGACTTCACCTTCTCCTTCTCCTTCATCTACTTCTTCTGCTTCACCCTCCAGACTTCACCTGCTTCTTCTCCTTCTTCTACTTCTTCTGATTCACCCTCCAGACTTCACCTTCTCCTTCTCCTTCTTATACTTCTTCTGATTCACCCTCCAGACTTCACCTTCTCCTTCTCCTTCTTCTACTTCTTCTGATTCACCCTCCAGACTTCACCTTCTCCTTCTCCTTCTTCTGCTTCTTCTGATTCACCCTCCAGACTTCACCTTCTCCTTCTCCTTATTCTGCTTCTTCTGATTCACCCTCCAGACTTCACCTTCTCCTTCTCCTTCTTCTGCTTCGTCTGATTCACCCTCCAGACTTCACCTTCTCCTTCTCCTTCTTCTGCTTCTTCTGATTCACCCTCCAGACTTCACCTTCTCCTTCTCCTTCTTCTACTTCTTCTGATTCACCCTCCAGACTTCACCTTCTCCTTCTCCTTCTTCTGCTTCTTCTGATTCACCCTCCAGACTTCACCTTCTCCTTCTCCTTCGTCTACTTCTTCTGATTCACCCTCCAGACTACACCTTCTCCTTCTCCTTCTTCTACTTCTTCTGATTCACCCTCCAGACTTCACCTTCTCCTTCTCCTTCTTCTGTTTCTTCTGATTCACCCTCCAGACTTCACCTTCTCCTTCTCCTTCTTCTACTTCTTCTGATTCACCCTCCAGATATCACCTTCTCCTTCTCCTTCTTCTCCTTCTTCTGATTCACCCTCCAGACTTCATCTTCTCCTTCTCCTTCTTCTGCTTCTTCTGATTCACCCTCCAGACTTCACCTTCTCCTTCTCCTTCTTCTGCTTCTTCTGATTCACCCTCCAGACTTCACCTTCTCCTTCTCCTTCGTCTACTTCTTCTGATTCACCCTCCAGACTACACCTTCTCCTTCTCCTTCTTCTACTTCTTCTGATTCACCCTCCAGACTTCACCTTCTCCTTCTCCTTCTTCTGTTTCTTCTGATTCACCCTCCAGACTTCACCTTCTCCTTCTCCTTCTTCTACTTCTTCTGATTCACCCTCCAGATATCACCTTCTCCTTCTCCTTCTTCTGCTTCTTCTGATTCACCCTCCTGACTTCACCTTCTCCTTCTCCTTCTTCTGCTTCTTCTGATTCACCCTCCAGACTTCACCTTCACCTTCTCCTTCTTCTACTTCTTCTGATTCACCCTCCAGACTTCACCTTCTCCTTTTCCTTCTTCTACTTCTTCTGATTCACCCTCCAGACTTCACCTTCTCCTTCTCCTTCTTCTGCTTCTTCTGATTCACCCTCCAAAACTCACCTTCTCCTTCTCCTTCTTCTACTTCTTCTGATTCACCCTCCTGAATTCACCTTCTCCTTGTCCTTCATCTTCTTCTTCTGCTTCACCCTCCAGACTTCACCTTCTCCTTCTCCTTCTTCTACTTCTTCTGATTCACCCTCCAGACTTCACCTTCTCCTTCTCCTTCTTATACTTCTTCTGATTCACCCTCCAGACTTCACCTTCTCCTTCTCCTTCTTCTACTTCTTCTGATTCACCCTCCAGACTTCACCTTCTCCTTCTCCTTCTTCTGCTTCTTCTGATTCACCCTCCAGACTTCACCTTCTCCTTCTCCTTATTCTGCTTCTTCTGATTCACCCTCCAGACTTCACCTTCTCCTTCTCCTTCTTCTGCTTCTTCTGCTTCACCCTCCAGACCTCACCTTCTCCTTCTCCTTCTTCTGCTTCTTCTGCTTCACCGTCCTGACTTCACCTTCTCCTTCTCCTTCTTCTACTTCTTCTGATTCACCCTCCAGACTTCACCTTCTCCTTCTCCTTCTTCTACTTCTTCTGATTCACCCTCCAGTCTTCACCTTCTCCTTCTCCTTCTTCTGTTTCTTCTGCTTCACCCTCCAGACTTCACCTTCTCCTTCTCTTTCTTCTTCTTCTTCTGATTCACCCTCCAGACTTCACCTTCTCCTTCTCCTTCTTCTGATTCTTCTGATTCACCCTCCAGACTTCACCTTCTCCTTCTCCTTCTTCTGCTTCTTCTGATTCACCCTCCAGAACTCACCTTCTCCTTCTCCTTCTTCTACTTCTTCTGATTCACCCTCCTGAATTCACCTTCTCCTTCTCCTTCATCTTCTTCTTCTGCTTCACCCTCCAGACTTCACCTTCTCCTTCTCCTTCTTCTACTTCTTCTGATTCACCCTCCAGACTTCACCTTCTCCTTCTCCTTCTTATACTTCTTCTGATTCACCCTCCAGACTTCACCTTCTCCTTCTCCTTCTTCTACTTCTTCTGATTCACCCTCCAGACTTCACCTTCTCCTTCTCCTTCTTCTGCTTCTTCTGATTCACCCTCCAGACATCACCTTCTCCTTCTCCTTATTCTGCTTCTTCTGATTCACCCTCCAGACTTCACCTTCTCCTTCTCCTTCTTCTGCTTCTTCTGATTCACCCTCCAGACTTCACCTTCTCCTTCTCCTTCTTCTGCTTCTTCTGATTCACCCTCCAGACTTCACCTTCTCCTTCTCCTTCTTCTACTTCTTCTGATTCACCCTCCAGACTTCACCTTCTCCTTCTCCTTCTTCTGCTTCTTCTGATTCACCCTCCAGACTTCACCTTCTCCTTCTCCTTCGTCTACTTCTTCTGATTCACCCTCCAGACTACACCTTCTCCTTCTCCTTCTTCTACTTCTTCTGATTCACCCTCCAGACTTCACCTTCTCCTTCTCCTTCTTCTGTTTCTTCTGATTCACCCTCCAGACTTCATCTTCTCCTTCTCCTTCTTCTACTTCTTCTGATTCACCCTCCAGACTTTACCTTCTCCTTCTCCTTCTTCTACTTCTTCTGATTCACCCTCCAGACTTCATCTTCTCCTTCTCCTTCTTCTGCTTCTTCTGATTCACCATCCAGACTTCACCTTCTCCTTCTCCTTCTTCTGCTTCTTCTGATTCACCCTCCAGACTTCAACTTCTCCTTCTCCTTCTTCCACTTCTTCTGATTCACCCTCCAGACTTCACCTTCTCCTTCTCCTTCTTCTACTTCTTCTGATTCACCCTCCAGTCTTCACCTTCTCCTTCTCCTTTTTTTGTTTCTTCTGCTTCACCCTCCAGACTTCACCTTCTCCTTCTCTTTCTTCTGCTTCTCCTGATTCACCCTCCAGACTTCACCTTCTCCTTCTCCTTCTTCTGATTCTTCTGATTCACCCTCCAGACTTCACCTTCTCCTTCTCCTTCTTCTGCTTCTTCTGATTCACCCTCCTGACTTCACCTTCTCCTTCTCCTTCTTCTACTTCTTCTGATTCACCCTCCTGACTTCACCTTCTCCTTCTCCTTCTTCTACTTCTTCTGCTTCACCCTCCAGACTTCACCTTCTCCTTCTCCTTCTTCTACTTCTTCTGATTCACCCTCCAGACTTCACCTTCTCCTTCTCCTTCTTCTGCGTCTTCTGATTCACCCTCCAGACTTCACCTTCTCATTCTCCTTCTTCTGCTTCTTCTGCTGCGCCCTCCAGACTTCACCTTCTCCTTCTCCTTCTTCTGCTTCTTCTGCTTCACACTCCAGACTTCACCTTCTCCTTCTCCTTCTTCTGCTTCTTCTGCTGCGCCCTCCAGGCTTCACCTTCTCCTTCTCCTTCTTCTGCTTCTTCTGCTTCACCGTCCTGACTTCACCTTCTCCTTCTCCTTCTTCTACTTCTTCTGCTACACCCCCCTGACTTCACCTGCTCCTTCTCCTTCTTCTGCTTCTTCTGATTCACCCTCCTAAATTCACCTTCTCCTTCTCCTTCTTCTGCTTCTTCTGATTCACCCTCCTGACTTCACCTTCTCCTTCTCCTTCTTCTGCTTCTTCTGATTCACCCTCCAGACTTCACCTTCTCCTTCTCCTTCTTCTGCTTCTTCTGATTCACCCTCCAGACTTCACCTTCTCCTTCTCCTTCTTCTGCTTCTTCTGATTCACCCTCCAGACCTCACCTTCTCCTTCTCCTTCTTCTACTTCTTCTGATTCAGCCTCCAGACTTCACCTTCTCCTTCTCCTTCTTCTACTTCTTCTGATTCACCCTCCAGACTTCATCTTCTCCTTCTCCTTCTTCTCCTTCTTCTGATTCACCCTCCAGACTTCACCTTCTCCTTCTCCTTCTTCTGCTTCTTCTGATTCACCCTCCAGACTTCACCTTCTCCTTCTCCTTCTTCTACTTCTTCTGATTCACCCTCCAGACTTCACCTACTCCTTCTCCTTCTTCTACTTCTTCTGATTCACCCTCCAGTCTACACCTTCTCCTTCTCCTTCTTCTGTTTCTTCTGCTTCACCCTCCAGACTTCACCTCCTTCTCTTTCTTCTGCTTCTTCTGATTCACCCTCCAGACTTCACCTTCTCCTTCTCCTTCTTCTGATTCTTCTGATTCACCCTCCAGACTTCACCTTCTCCTTCTCCTTCTTCTGCTTCTTCTGATTCACCCTCCAGAACTCACCTTCTCCTTCTCCTTCTTCTACTTCTTCTGATTCACCCTCCTGACTTCACCTTCTCCTTCTCCTTCATCTACTTCTTCTGCTTCACCCTCCAGACTTCACCTGCTTCTTCTCCTTCTTCTACTTCTTCTGATTCACCCTCCAGACTTCACCTTCTCCTTCTCCTTCTTATACTTCTTCTGATTCACCCTCCAGACTTCACCTTCTCCTTCTCCTTCTTCTACTTCTTCTGATTCACCCTCCAGACTTCACCTTCTCCTTCTCCTTCTTCTGCTTCTTCTGATTCACCCTCCAGACTTCACCTTCTCCTTCTCCTTATTCTGCTTCTTCTGATTCACCCTCCAGACTTCACCTTCTCCTTCTCCTTCTTCTGCTTCGTCTGATTCACCCTCCAGACTTCACCTTCTCCTTCTCCTTCTTCTGCTTCTTCTGATTCACCCTCCAGACTTCACCTTCTCCTTCTCCTTCTTCTACTTCTTCTGATTCACCCTCCAGACTTCACCTTCTCCTTCTCCTTCTTCTGCTTCTTCTGATTCACCCTCCAGACTTCACCTTCTCCTTCTCCTTCGTCTACTTCTTCTGATTCACCCTCCAGACTACACCTTCTCCTTCTCCTTCTTCTACTTCTTCTGATTCACCCTCCAGACTTCACCTTCTCCTTCTCCTTCTTCTGTTTCTTCTGATTCACCCTCCAGACTTCACCTTCTCCTTCTCCTTCTTCTACTTCTTCTGATTCACCCTCCAGATATCACCTTCTCCTTCTCCTTCTTCTCCTTCTTCTGATTCACCCTCCAGACTTCATCTTCTCCTTCTCCTTCTTCTGCTTCTTCTGATTCACCCTCCAGACTTCACCTTCTCCTTCTCCTTCTTCTGCTTCTTCTGATTCACCCTCCAGACTTCAACTTCTCCTTCTTCCACTTCTTCTGATTCACCCTCCAGACTTCACCTTCTCCTTCTCCTTCTTCTACTTCTTCTGATTCACCCTCCAGTCTTCACCTTCTCCTTCTCCTTTTTCTGTTTCTTCTGCTTCACCCTCCAGACTTCACCTTCTCCTTCTCTTTCTTCTGCTTCTTCTGATTCACCCTCCAGACTTCACCTTCTCCTTCTCCTTCTTCTGATTCTTCTGATTCAACCTCCAGACTTCACCTTCTCCTTCTCCATCTTCTGCTTCTTCTGATTCACCCTCCTGACTTCACCTTCTCCTTCTCCTTCTTCTACTTCTTCTGATTCACCCTCCTGACTTCACCTTCTCCTTCTCCTTCTTCTACTTCTTCTGCTTCACCCTCCAGACTTCACCTTCTCCTTCTCCTTCTTCTACTTCTTCTGATTCACCCTCCAGACTTCACCTTCTCCTTCTCCTTCTTCTGCTTCTTCTGATTCACCCTCCAGACTTCACCTTCTCATTCTCCTTCTTCTGCTTCTTATGCTGCGCCCTCCAGACTTCACCTCCTCCTTCTCCTTCTTCTGCTTCTTCTGCTTCACACTCCAGACTTCACCTTCTCCTTCTCCTTCTTCTGCTTCTTCTGCTGCGCCCTCCAGGCTTCACCTTCTCCTTCTCCTTCTTCTGCTTCTTCTGCTTCACCGTCCTGACTTCACCTTCTCCTTCTCCTTCTTCTACTTCTTCTGCTACACCCCCTTGAATTCACCTGCTCCTTCTCCTTTTTCTGCTTCTTCTGATTCACCCTCCTAAATTCACCTTCTCCTTCTCCTTCTTCTGCTTCTTCTGATTCACCCTCCTGACTTCACCTTCTCCTTCTCCTTCTTCTGCTTCTTCTGATTCACCCTCCAGACTTCACCTTCTCCTTCTCCTTCTTCTGCTTCTTCTGATTCACCCTCCAGACTTCACCTTCTCCTTCTCCTTCTTCTGCTTCTTCTGATTCACCCTCCAGACCTCACCTTCTCCTTCTCCTTCTTCTACTTCTTCTGATTCACCCTCCAGACTTCATCTTCTCCTTCTCCTTCTTCTGCTTCTTCTGATACACCCTCCAGACTTCACCTTCTCCTTCTCCTTCTTCTGCTTCTTCTGATTCACCCTCCAGACATCACCTTCTCCTTCTCCTTCTTCTACTTCTTCTGATTCACCCTCCAGACTTCACCTTCTTCTTCTCCTTCTTCGACTTCTTCTGATTCACCCTCCAGTCCTCACCTTCTCCTTCTCCTTCTTCTGTTTCTTCTGCTTCACCCTCCAGACTTCACCTTCTCCTTCTCTTTCTTCTGCTTCTACTGCATCACCCTCCAGACTTCACCTTCTCCTTCTCCTTCTTCTGATTCTTCTGATTCACCCTCCAGACTTCACCTTCTCTATCTCCTTCTTCTGCTGCTTCTGATTCACCCTCCTGACTTCACCTTCTCCTTCTCCTTCTTCTACTTCTTCTGATTCACCCTCCTGACTTCACCTTCTCCTTCTCCTTCTTCTACTTCTTCTGCTTCACCCTCCAGACTTCACCTTCTCCTTCTCCTTCTTCTACTTCTTCTGATTCACCCTCCAGACTTCACCTTCTCCTTCTCCTTCTTCTGCTTCTTCTGATTCACCCTCCAGACTTCACCTTCTCCTTCTCCTTATTCTGCTTCTTCTGATTCACCCTCCAGACTTCACCTTCTCCTTCTCCTTCTTCTGCTTCTTCTGATTCACCCTCCAGACTTCACCTTCTCCTTCTCCTTCTTCTGCTTCTTCTGATTCACCCTCCAGACTTCACCTTCTCCTTCTCCTTCTTCTGCTTCTTCTGATTCACCCTCCAGACTTCACCTTCTCCTTCTCCTTCTTCTACTTCTTCTGATTCACCCTCCAGACTTCACATTCTCCTTCTCCTTCTTCTGCTTCTTCTGATTCAACCTCCTGACTTCACCTTCTCCTTCTCCTTCTTCTACTTCTTCTGATTCACCCTCCTGACTTCACCTTCTCCTTCTCCTTCTTCTACTTCTTCTGCTTCACCCTCCAGACTTCACCTTCTCCTTCTCCTTCTTCTACTTCTTCTGATTCACCCTCAAGACTTCACCTTCTCCTTCTCCTTCTTCTGCTTCTTCTGATTCACCCTCCAGACTTCACCTTCTCATTCTCCTTCTTCTGCTTCTTCTGCTGCGCCCTCCAGACTTCACCTTCTCCTTCTCCTTCTTCTGCTTCTTCTGCTTCACACTCCAGACTTCACCTTCTCCTTCTCCTTCTTCTGCTTCTTCTGCTGCGCCCTCCAGGCTTCACCTTCTCCTTCTCCTTCTTCTGCTTCTTCTGCTTCACCGTCCTGACTTCACCTTCTCCTTCTCCTTCTTCTACTTCTTCTGCTACACCCCCCTGACTTCACCTGCTCCTTCTCCTTCTTCTGCTTCTTCTGATTCACCCTCCTAACTTCACCTTCTCCTTCTCCTTCTTCTGCTTCTTCTGATTCACCCTCCTGACTTCACCTTCTCCTTCTCCTTCTTCTGCTTCTTCTGATTCACCCTCCAGACTTCACCTTCTCCTTCTCCTTCTTCTGCTTCTTCTGATTCACCCTCCAGACTTCACCTTCTCCTTCTCCTTCTTCTGCTTCTTCTGATTCACCCTCCAGACCTCACCTTCTCCTTCTCCTTCTTCTACTTCTTCTGATTCACCCTTCAGACTTCATCTTCTCCTTCTCCTTCTTCTGCTTCTTCTGATTCACCCTCCAGACTTTACCTTCTCCTTCTTCTGCTTCTTCTGATTCACCCTCCAGACTTCACCTTCTCCTTCTCCTTCTTCTACTTCTTCTGATTCACCCTCCAGACTTCACCTTCTTCCATTTCTCCTTCTTCTACTTCTTCTGATTCACCCTCCAGTCTTCACCTTCTCCTTCTCCTTCTTCTGTTTCTTCTGCTTCACCCTCCAGACTTCACCTTCTCCTTCTCTTTCTTCTGCTTCTTCTGCTTCACCCTCCAGACTTCACCTTCTCCTTCTCCTTCTTCTGATTCTTCTGATTCACCCTCCAGACTTCGCCTTCTCTATCTCCTTCTTCTGCTTCTTCTGATTCACCCTCCTGACTTCACCTTCTCCTTCTCCTTCTTCTACTTCTTCTGATTCACTCTCCTGACTTCACCTTCTCCTTCTCCTTCTTCTAGTTCTTCTGCTTCACCCTCCAGACTTCACCTTCTCCTTCTCCTTCTTCTACTTCTTCTGATTCACCCTCCAGACTTCACCTTCTCCTTCTCCTTCTTCTACTTCTTCTGATTCACCCTCCAGACTTCACCTTCTCCTTCTCCTTATTCTGCTTCTTCTGATTCACCCTCCAGACTTCACCTTCTCCTTCTCCTTCTTCTGCTTCTTCTGATTCACCCTCCAGACTTCACCTTCTCCTTCTCCTTCTTCTGCTTCTTCTGATTCACCCTCCAGACATCACCTTCTCCTTCTCCTTCTTCTGCTTCTTCTGATTCACCCTCCAGACTTCACCTTCTCCTTCTCCTTCTTCTACTTCTTCTGATTCACCCTCCAGACTTCACCTTCTCCTTCTCCTTCTTCTGCTTCTTCTGATTCACCCTCCTGACTTCACCTTCTCCTTCTCCTTCTTCTACATCTTCTGATTCACCCTCCTGACTTCACCTTCTCCTTCTCCTTCTTCTACTTCTTCTGCTTCACCCTCCAGACTTCACCTTCTCCTTCTCCTTCTTCTACTTCTTCTGATTCACCCTCCAGACTTCACCTTCTCCTTCTCCTTCTTCTACTTCTTCTGATTCACCCTCCAGACTTCACCTTCTCCTTCTTCTACTTCTTCTGATTCACCCTCCAGACTTCACCTTCTCCTTCTCCTTCTTCTGCTTCTTCTGATTCACCCTCCAGACTTCACCTTCTCCTTCTCCTTATTCTGCTTCTTCTGAATCACCCTCCAGACTTCGCCTTCTCCTTCTCCTTCTTCTGCTTCTTCTGATTCACCCTCCAGACTTCACCTTCTCCTTCTCCTTCTTCTGCTTCTTCTGATTCACCCTCCAGACTTCACCTTCACCTTCTCCTTCTTCTACTTCTTCAGATTCACCCTCCAGACTTCACCTTCTCCATCTCCTTCTTCTGCTTCTTCTGATTCACCCTCCAGACTTCACCTTCTCCTTCTCCTTCGTCTGCTTCTTCTGATTCACCCTCCAGACTTCACCTTCTCCTTCTCCTTCTTCTGCTTCTTCTGATTCACCCTCCAGACTTCACCTTCTCCTTCTCCTTCTTCTACTTCTTCTGATTCACCCTCCAGACTTCACCTTCTCCTTCTCTTTCTTCTGCTTCTTCTGATTCACCCTCCAGACTTCACCTTCTCCTTCTCCTTCTTCTGATTCTTCTGATTCACCCTCCAGACTTCACCTTCTCCTTCTCCTTCTTCTGCTTCTTCTGATTCACCCTCCTGACTTCACCTTCTCCTTCTCCTTCTTCTACATCTTCTGATTCACCCTCCTGACTTCACCTTCTCCTTCTCCTTCTTCTACTTCTTCTGCTTCACCCTCCAGACTTCACCTTCTCCTTCTCCTTCTTCTACTTCTTCTGATTCACCCTCCAGACTTCACCTTCTCCTTCTCCTTCTTCTACTTCTTCTGATTCACCCTCCAGACTTCACTTTCTCCTTCTCCTTCTTCTACTTCTTCTGATTCACCCTCCAGACTTCACCTTCTCCTTCTCCTTCTTCTGCTTCTTCTGATTCACCCTCCAGACATCACCTTCTCCTTCTCCTTATTCTGCTTCTTCTGAATCACCCTCCAGACTTCACCTTCTCCTTCTCCTTCTTCTGCTTCTTCTGATTCACCCTCCAGACTTCACCTTCTCCTTCTCCTTCTTCTGCTTCTTCTGATTCACCCTCCAGACTTCACCTTCTCCTTCTCCTTCTTCTACTTCTTCTGATTCACCCTCCAGACTTCACCTTCTCCATCTCCTTCTTCTGCTTCTTCTGATTCACCCTCCAGACTTCACCTTCTCCTTCTCCTTCGTCTACTTCTTCTGATTCACCCTCCAGACTACACCTTCTCCTTCTCCTTCTTCTACTTCTTCTGATTCACCCTCCAGACTTCACCTTCTCCTTCTCCTTCTTCTGTTTCTTCTGATTCACCCTCCAGACTTCACCTTCTCCTTCTCCGTCATCTGCTTCTTCTGATTCACCCTCCTGACTTCACCTTCTCCTTCTCCTTCTTCTACTTCTTCTGATTCACCCTCCTGACTTCACCTTCTCCTTCTCCTTCTTCTACTTCTTCTGCTTCACCCTCCAGACTTCACCTTCTCCTTCTCCTTCTTCTACTTCTTCTGATTCACCCTCCAGACTTCACCTTCTCCTTCTCCTTCTTCTGCTTCTTCTGATACACCCTCCAGACTTCACCTTCTCCTTCTCCTTATTCTGCTTCTTCTGATTCACCCTCCAGACTTCAACTTCTCCTTCTCCTTATTCTGCTTCTTCTGATTCACCCTCCAGACTTCACCTTCTCCTTCTCCTTCCTTTGCTTCTTCTGATTCACCCTCCAGACTTCACCTTCTCCTTCTCCTTCTTCTGATTCTTCTGATTCACCCTCCAGACTTCACCTTCTCCTTCTCCATCTTCTGCTTCTTCTGATTCACCCTCCTGACTTCACCTTCTCCTTCTCCTTCTTCTACTTCTTCTGATTCACCCTCCTGACTTCACCTTCTCCTTCTCCATCTTCTACTTCTTCTGCTTCACCCTCCAGACTTCAACTTCTCCTTCTCCTTCTTCTACTTCTTCTGATTCACCCTCCAGACTTCACCTTCTCCTTCTCCTTCTTCTGCTTCTTCTGATTCACCCTCCAGACTTCACCTTCTCCTTCTCCTTCTTCTGCTTCTTCTGATTCACCCTCCAGACTTCACCATCTCCTTCTCCTTCTTCTACTTCTTCTGATTCACCCTCCAGACTTCACCTTCTCCTTCTCCTTCTTCTGCTTCTTCTGATTCACCCTCCAGACTTCACCTTCTCCTTCTCCTTCGTCTACTTCTTCTGATTCACCCTCCAGACTACACCTTCTCCTTCTCCTTCTTCTACTTCTTCTGATTCACCCTCCAGACTTCACCTTCTCCTTCTCATTCTTCTGTTTCTTCTGATTCACCCTCCAGACTTCATCTTCTCCTTCTCCTTCTTCTACCTCTTCTGATTCACCCTCCAGACTTCACCTTCTCCTTCTTCTACTTCTTCTGATTCACCCTCCAGACTTCATCTTCTCCTTCTCCTTCTTCTACTTCTTCTGATTCACCCTCCAGACTTCACCTTCTCCTTCTCCTTCTTCTGCTTCTTCTGATTCACCCTCCAGACTTCACCTTCTCCTTCTCCTTATTCTGCTTCTTCTGATTCACCCTCCAGACTTCACCTTCTCCTTCTCCTTCTTCTACTTCTTCTGATTCACCCTCCAGACTTCACCTTCTCCTTCTCCTTCTTCTGCTTCTTCTGATTCACCCTCCAGACTTCACCTTCTCCTTCTCCTTCTTCTACTTCTTCTGATTCAACCTCCAGACTTCACCTTCTGCTTCTCCTTCTTCTGTTTCTTCTGATTCACCCTCCAGACTTCATCTTCTCCTTCTCCTTCTTCTACTTCTTCTGATTCACCCTCCAGACTTCACCTTCTCCTTCTCCTTCTTCTACTTCTTCTGATTCACCCTCCAGACTTCATCTTCTCCTTCTCCTTCTTCTACTTCTTCTGATTCACCCTCCAGACTTCACCTTCTCCTTCTCCTTCTTCTGCTTCTTCTGATTCACCCTCCAGACTTCACCTTCTCCTTCTCCTTATTCTGCTTCTTCTGATTCACCCTCCAGACTTCACCTTCTCCTTCTCCTTTTTCTGCTTCTTCTGATTCACCCTCCAGACTTCACCTTCTCCTTCTCCTTCTTCTGCTTCTTCTGATTCACCCTCCAGACTTCACCTTCTCCTTCTCCTTCTTCTACTTCTTCTGATTCACCCTCCAGACTTAACCTTCTCCTTCTCCTTCTTCTGCTTCTTCTGATTCACCCTCCAGACTTCACCTTCTCCTTCTCCTTCGTCTACTTCTTCTGATTCACCCTCCAGACTACACCTTCTCCTTCTCCTTCTCCTACTTCTTCTGATTCACCCTCCAGACTTCACCTTCTCCTTCTCCTTCTTCTGTTTCTTCTGATTCACCCTCCAGACTTCATCTTCTCCTTCTCCTTCTTCTACTTCTTCTGATTCACCCTCCAGACTTCACCTTCTCCTTCTCCTTCTTCTACTTCTTCTGATTCACCCTCCGGACTTCATCTTCTCCTTCTCCTTCTTCTGCTTCTTCTGATTCACCCTCCAGACTTCACCTTCTCCTTCTCCTTCTTCTGCTTTTTCTGATTCACCCTCCAGACTTCAACTTCTCCTTCTCCTTCTTCTACTTCTTCTGATTCACCCTCCAGACTTCACCTTCTCCTTCTCCTTCTTCTACTTCTTCTGATTCACCCTCCAGTCTTCACCTTCTCCTTCTCCTTCTTCTGTTTCTTCTGCTTCACCCTCCAGACTTCACCTTCTCCTTCTCTTTCTTCTGCTTCTTCTGATTCACCCTCCAGACTTCACCTTCTCCTTCTCCTTCTTCTGATTCTTCTGATTCACCCTCCAGACTTCACCTTCTCCTTCTCCTTCTTCTGCTTCTTCTGATTCACCCTCCTGACTTCACCTTCTCCTTCTCCTTCTTCTACTTCTTCTGATTCACCCTCCTGACTTCACCTTCTCCTTCTCCTTCTTCTACTTCTTCTGCTTCACCCTCCAAACTTCACCTTCTCCTTCTCCTTCTTCTACTTCTTCTGATTCACCCTCCAGACTTCACCTTCTCCTTCTCCTTCTTCTGCTTCTTCTGCTTCACACTCCAGACTTCACCTTCTCCTTCTCCTTCTTCTGCTTCTTCTGCTGCGCCCTCCAGGCTTCACCTTCTCCTTCTCCTTCTTCTGCTTCTTCTGCTTCACCGTCCTGACTTCACCTTCTCCTTCTCCTTCTTCTACTTCTTCTGCTACACCCCCCTGACTTCACCTGCTCCTTCTCCTTCTTCTGCTTCTTCTGATTCACCCTCCTAACTTCACCTACTCCTTCTCCTACTTCTGCTTCTTCTGATTCACCCTCCTGACTTCACCTTCTCCTTCTCCTTCTTCTGCTTCTTCTGATTCACCCTCCAGACTTCACCTTCTCCTTCTCCTTCTTCTGCTTCTTCTGATTCACCCTCCAGACTTCACCTTCTCCTTCTCCTTCTTCTGCTTCTTCTGATTCACCCTCCAGACCTCACCTTCTCCTTCTCCTTCTTCTACTTCTTCTGATTCACCCTCCAGACTTCATCTTCTCCTTCTCCTTCTTCTGCTTCTTCTGATTCACCCTCCAGACTTCACCTTCTCCTTCTCCTTCTTCTGCTTCTTCTGATTCACCCTCCAGACTTCACCTTCTCCTTCTCCTTCTTCTACTTCTTCTGATTCACCCTCCAGACTTCACCTTCTCCTTCTCCTTCTTCTACTTCTTCTGATTCACCCTCCAGTCTTCACCTTCTCCTTCTCCTTCTTCTGTTTCTTCTGCTTCACCCTCCAGACTTCACCTTCTCCTTCTCTTTCTTCTGCTTCTTCTGCTTCACTCTCCAGACTTCACCTTCTCCTTCTCCTTCTTCTGATTCTTCTGATTCACCCTCCAGACTTTACCTTCTCTATCTCCTTCTTCTGCTTCTTCTGATTCACCCTCCTGACTTCACCTTCTCCTTCTCCTTCTTCTACTTCTTCTGATTCACCCTCCTGACTTCACCTTCTCCTTCTCCTTCTTCTACTTCTTCTGCTTCACCCTCCAGACTTCACCTTCTCCTTCTCCTTATTCTACTTCTTCTGATTCACCCTCCAGACTTCACCTTCTCCTTCTCCTTCTTCTGCTTCTTCTGATTCACCCTCCAGACTTCACCTTCTCCTTCTCCTTATTCTGCTTCTTCTGATTCACCCTCCAGACTTCACCTTCTCCTTCTTCTGCTTCTTCTGATTCACCCTCCAGACTTCACCTTCTCCTTCTCCTTCTTCTGATTCTTCTGATTCACCCTCCAGACTTCACCTTCTCCTTCTCCATCTTCTGCTTCTTCTGATTCACCCTCCTGACTTCACCTTCTCCTTCTCCTTCTTCTACTTCTTCTGATTCACCCTCCTGACTTCACCTTCTCCTTCTCCATCTTCTACTTCTTCTGCTTCACCCTCCAGACTTCAACTTCTCCTTCTCCTTCTTCTACTTCTTCTGATTCACCCTCCAGACTTCACCTTCTCCTTCTCCTTCTTCTGCTTCTTCTGATTCACCCTCCAGACTTCACCTTCTCCTTCTCCTTCTTCTGCTTCTTCTGATTCACCCTCCAGACTTCACCTTCTCCTTCTCCTTCTTCTACTTCTTCTGATTCACCCTCCAGACTTCACCTTCTCCTTCTCCTTCTTCTGCTTCTTCTGATTCACCCTCCAGACTTCACCTTCTCCTTCTCCTTCGTCTACTTCTTCTGATTCACCCTCCAGACTACACCTTCTCCTTCTCCTTCTTCTACTTCTTCTGATTCACCCTCCAGACTTCACCTTCTCCTTCTCATTCTTCTGTTTCTTCTGATTCACCCTCCAGACTTCATCTTCTCCTTCTCCTTCTTCTACCTCTTCTGATTCACCCTCCAGACTTCACCTTCTCCTTCTCCTTCTTCTACTTCTTCTGATTCACCCTCCAGACTTCATCTTCTCCTTCTCCTTCTTCTACTTCTTCTGATTCACCCTCCAGACTTCACCTTCTCCTTCTCCTTCTTCTGCTTCTTCTGATTCACCCTCCAGACTTCACCTTCTCCTTCTCCTTATTCTGCTTCTTCTGATTCACCCTCCAGACTTCACCTTCTCCTTCTCCTTCTTCTACTTCTTCTGATTCACCCTCCAGACTTCACCTTCTCCTTCTCCTTCTTCTGCTTCTTCTGATTCACCCTCCAGACTTCACCTTCTCCTTCTCCTTCTTCTACTTCTTCTGATTCACCCTCCAGACTTCACCTTCTGCTTCTCCTTCTTCTGTTTCTTCTGATTCACCCTCCAGACTTCATCTTCTCCTTCTCCTTCTTCTACTTCTTCTGATTCACCCTCCAGACTTCACCTTCTCCTTCTCCTTCTTCTACTTCTTCTGATTCACCCTCCAGACTTCATCTTCTCCTTCTCCTTCTTCTACTTCTTCTGATTCACCCTCCAGACTTCACCTTCTCCTTCTCCTTCTTCTGCTTCTTCTGATTCACCCTCCAGACTTCACCTTCTCCTTTTCCTTATTCTGCTTCTTCTGATTCACCCTCCAGACTTCACCTTCTCCTTCTCCTTTTTCTGCTTCTTCTGATTCACCCTCCAGACTTCACCTTCTCCTTCTCCTTCTTCTGCTTCTTCTGATTCACCCTCCAGACTTCACCTTCTCCTTCTCCTTCTTCTACTTCTTCTGATTCACCCTCCAGACTTAACCTTCTCCTTCTCCTTCTTCTGCTTCTTCTGATTCACCCTCCAGACTTCACCTTCTCCTTCTCCTTCGTCTACTTCTTCTGATTCACCCTCCAGACTACACCTTCTCCTTCTCCTTCTTCTACTTCTTCTGATTCACCCTCCAGACTTCACCTTCTCCTTCTCCTTCTTCTGTTTCTTCTGATTCACCCTCCAGACTTCATCTTCTCCTTCTCCTTCTTCTACTTCTTCTGATTCACCCTCCGGACTTCATCTTCTCCTTCTCCTTCTTCTGCTTCTTCTGATTCACCCTCCAGACTTCACCTTCTCCTTCTCCTTCTTCTGCTTCTTCTGATTCACCCTCCAGACTTCAACTTCTCCTTCTCCTTCTTCTACTTCTTCTGATTCACCCTCCAGACTTCACCTTCTCCTTCTCCTTCTTCTACTTCTTCTGATTCACCCTCCAGTCTTCACCTTCTCCTTCTCCTTCTTCTGTTTCTTCTGCTTCACCCTCCAGACTTCACCTTCTCCTTCTCTTTCTTCTGCTTCTTCTGATTCACCCTCCAGACTTCACCTTCTCCTTCTCCTTCTTCTGATTCTTCTGATTCACCCTCCAGACTTCACCTTCTCCTTCTCCTTCTTCTGCTTCTTCTGATTCACCCTTCTGATTTCACCTTCTCCTTCTCCTTCTTCTACTTCTTCTGATTCACCCTCCTGACTTCACCTTCTCCTTCTCCTTCTTCTACTTCTTCTGCTTCACCCTCCAAACTTCACCTTCTCCTTCTCCTTCTTCTACTTCTTCTGATTCACCCTCCAGACTTCACCTTCTCCTTCTCCTTCTTCTGCTTCTTCTGATTCACCCTCCTGACTTCACCTTCTCCTTCTCCTTCTTCTACTTCTTCTGATTCACCCTCCTGACTTCACCTTCTCCTTCTCCTTCTTCTACTTCTTCTGCTTCACCCTCCAAACTTCACCTTCTCCTTCTCCTTCTTCTACTTCTTCTGCTGCGCCCTCCAGGCTTCACCTTCTCCTTCTCCTTCTTCTGCTTCTTCTGCTTCACCGTCCTGACTTCACCTTCTCCTTCTCCTTCTTCTACTTCTTCTGCTACACCCCCCTGACTTCACCTGCTCCTTCTCCTTCTTCTGCTTCTTCTGATTCACCCTCCTAACTTCACCTACTCCTTCTCCTTCTTCTGCTTCTTCTGATTCACCCTCCTGACTTCACCTTCTCCTTCTCCTTCTTCTGCTTCTTCTGATTCACCCTCCAGACTTCACCTTCTCCTTCTCCTTCTTCTGCTTCTTCTGATTCACCCTCCAGACTTCACCTTCTCCTTCTCCTTCTTCTGCTTCTTCTGATTCACCCTCCAGACCTCACCTTCTCCTTCTCCTTCTTCTACTTCTTCTGATTCACCCTCCAGACTTCATCTTCTCCTTCTCCTTCTTCTGCTTCTTCTGATTCACCCTCCAGACTTCACCTTCTCCTTCTCCTTCTTCTGCTTCTTCTGATTCACCCTCCAGACTTCACCTTCTCCTTCTCCTTCTTCTAATTCTTCTGATTCACCCTCCAGACTTCTCCTTCTCCTTCTCCTTCTTCTACTTCTTCTGATTCACCCTCCAGTCTTCACCTTCTCCTTCTCCTTCTTCTGTTTCTTCTGCTTCACCCTCCAGACTTCACCTTCTCCTTCTCTTTCTTCTGCTTCTTCTGCTTCACTCTCCAGACTTCACCTTCTCCTTCTCCTTCTTCTGATTCTTCTGATTCACCCTCCAGACTTTACCTTCTCTATCTCCTTCTTCTGCTTCTTCTGATTCACCCTCCTGACTTCACCTTCTCCTTCTCCTTCTTCTACTTCTTCTGATTCACCCTCCTGACTTCACCTTCTCCTTCTCCTTCTTCTACTTCTTCTGCTTCACCCTCCAGACTTCACCTTCTCCTTCTCCTTCTTCTACTTCTTCTGATTCACCCTCCAGACTTCACCTTCTCCTTCTCCTTCTTCTGCTTCTTCTGATTCACCCTCCAGACTTCACCTTCTCCTTCTCCTTATTCTGCTTCTTCTGATTCACCCTCCAGACTTCACCTTCTCCTTCTCCTTCTTCTGCTTCTTCTGATTCACCCTCCAGACTTCACCTTCTCCTTCTCCTTCTTCTGCTTCTTCTGATTCACCCTCCAGACTTCACCTTCTCCTTCTCCTTCTTCTGCTTCTTCTGATTCACCCTCCAGACTTCACCTTCTCCTTCTCCTTCTTCTACTTCTTCTGATTCACCCTCCAGACTTCACCTTCTCCTTCTCCTTCTTCTGCTTCTTCTGATTCACCCTCCTGACTTCACCTTCTCCTTCTCCTTCTTCTACATCTTCTGATTCACCCTCCTGACTTCACCTTCTCCTTCTCCTTCTTCTACTTCTTCTGCTTCACCCTCCAGACTTCACCTTCTCCTTCTCCTTCTTCTACTTCTTCTGATTCACCCTCCAGACTTCACCTTCTCCTTCTCCTTCTTCTACTTCTTCTGATTCACCCTCCAGACTTCACCTTCTCCTTCTCCTTCTTCTACTTCTTCTGATTCACCCTCCAGACTTCACCTTCTCCTTCTCCTTCTTCTGCTTCTTCTGATTCACCCTCCAGACTTCACCTTCTCCTTCTCCTTATTCTGCTTCATCTGAATCACCCTCCAGACTTCACCTTCTCCTTCTCCTTCTTCTGCTTCTTCTGATTCACCCTCCAGACTTCACCTTCTCCTTCTCCTTCTTCTGCTTCTTCTGATTCACCCTCCAGACTTCACCTTCACCTTCTCCTTCTTCTACTTCTTCTGATTCACCCTCCAGACTTCACCTTCTCCATCTCCTTCTTCTGCTTCTTCTGATTCACCCTTCAGACTTCACCTTCTCCTTCTCCTTCGTCTACTTCTTCTGATTCACCCTCCAGACCTCACCTTCTCCTTCTCCTTCTTCTGCTTCTTCTGATTCACCCTCCAGACTTCACCTTCTCCTTCTCCTTCTTCTACTTCTTCTGATTCACCCTCCAGACTTCACCTTCTCCTTCTCCTTCTTCTGATTCTTCTGATTCACCCTCCAGACTTCACCTTCTCCTTCTCCTTCTTCTGCTTCTTCTGATTCACCCTCCTGACTTCACCTTCTCCTTCTCCTTCTTCTACATCTTCTGATTCACCCTCCTGACTTCACCTTCTCCTTCTCCTTCTTCTACTTCTTCTGCTTCCCCCTCCAGACTTCACCTTCTCCTTCTCCTTCTTCTACTTCTTCTGATTCACCCTCCAGACTTCACCTTCTCCTTCTCCTTCTTCTGTTTCTTCTGATTCACCCTCCAGACTTCACCTTCTCCTTCTCCTTCTTCTACTACTTCTGATTCACCCTCCAGACCTCACCTTCTCCTTCTCCTTCTTCTACTTCTTCTGATTCACCCTCCAGACTTCATCTTCTCCTTCTCCTTCTTCTGCTTCTTCTGATTCACCCTCCAGACTTCACCTTCTCCTTCTCCTTCTTCTGCTTCTTCTGATTCACCCTCCAGACTTCACCTTCTCCTTCTCCTTCTTCTACTTCTTCTGATTCACCCTCCAGACTTCACCTTCTCCTTCTCCTTCTTCTACTTCTTCTGATTCACCCTCCAGTCTTCACCTTCTCCTTCTCCTTCTTCTGTTTCTTCTGCTTCACCCTCCAGACTTCACCTTCTCCTTCTCTTTCTTCTGCTTCTTCTGATTCACCCTCCAGACTTCACCTTCTCCTTCTCCTTCTTCTGATTCTTCTGATTCACCCTCCAGACTTCACCTACTCCTTCTCCTTCTTCTGCTTCTTCTGATTCACCCTCCTGACTTCACCTTCTCCTTCTCCTTCTTCTACTTCTTCTGATTCACCCTCCTGACTTCAGCTTCTCCTTCTCCTTCTTCTACTTCTTCTGCTTCACCCTCCAGACTTCACCTTCTCCTTCTCCTTCTTCTACTTCTTCTGATTCACCCTCCAGACTTCACCTACTCCTTCTCCTTATTCTACTTCTTCTGATTCACCCTCCAGACTTCACCTTCTCCTTCTCCTTATTCTGCTTCTTCTGATTCACCCTCCAGACTTCACCTTCTCCTTCTCCTTCCTTTGCTTCTTCTGATTCACCCTCCAGACTTCACCTTCTCCTTCTCCTTCTTCTGATTCTTCTGATTCACCCTCCAGACTTCACCTTCTCCTTCTCCATCTTCTGCTTCTTCTGATTCACCCTCCTGACTTCACCTTCTCCTTCTCCTTCTTCTACTTCTTCTGATTCACCCTCCTGACTTCACCTTCTACTTCTCCATCTTCTACTTCTTCTGCTTCACCCTCCAGACTTCAACTTCTCCTTCTCCTTCTTCTACTTCTTCTGATTCACCCTCCAGACTTCACCTTCTCCTTCTCCTTCTTCTGCTTCTTCTGATTCACCCTCCAGACTTCACCTTCTCCTTCTCCTTCTTCTGCTTCTTCTGATTCACCCTCCAGACTTCACCTTCTCCTTCTCCTTCTTCTACTTCTTCTGATTCACCCTCCAGACTTCACCTTCTCCTTCTCCTTCTTCTGCTTCTTCTGATTCACCCTCCAGACTTCACCTTCTCCTTCTCCTTCGTCTACTTCTTCTGATTCACCCTCCAGACTACACCTTCTCCTTCTCCTTCTTCTACTTCTTCTGATTCACCCTCCAGACTTCACCTTCTCCTCCTCCTTCTTCTGTTTCTTCTGATTCACCCTCCAGACTTCATCTTCTCCTTCTCCTTCTTCTACTTCTTCTGATTCACCCTCCAGACTTCACCTTCTCCTTCTCCTTCTTCTACTTCTTCTGATTCACCCTCCAGACTTTATCTTCTCCTTCTCCTTCTTCTGCTTCTTCTGATTCACCCTCCAGACTTCACCTTCTCCTTCTCCTTCTTCTGCTTCTTCTGATTCACCCTCCAGACTTCAACTTCTCCTTCTCCTTCTTCTACTTCTTCTGATTCACCCTCCAGACTTCACCTTCTCCTTCTCCTTCTTCTACTTCTTCCGATTCACCCTCCAGACTTCATCTTCTCCTTCTCCTTATTCTGCTTCTTCTGATTCACCCTCCAGACTTCACCTTCTCCTTCTCCTTCCTTTGCTTCTTCTGATTCACCCTCCAGACTTCACCTTCTCCTTCTCCTTCTTCTGATTCTTCTGATTCACCCTCCAGACTTCACCTTCTCCTTCTCCATCTTCTGCTTCTTCTGATTCACCCTCCTGACTTCACCTTCTCCTTCTCCTTCTTCTACTTCTTCTGATTCACCCTCCTGACTTCACCTTCTACTTCTCCATCTTCTACTTCTTCTGCTTCACCCTCCAGACTTCAACTTCTCCTTCTCCTTCTTCTACTTCTTCTGATTCACCCTCCAGACTTCACCTTCTCCTTCTCCTTCTTCTGCTTCTTCTGATTCACCCTCCAGACTTCACCTTCTCCTTCTCCTTCTTCTGCTTCTTCTGATTCACCCTCCAGACTTCACCTTCTCCTTCTCCTTCTTCTACTTCTTCTGATTCACCCTCCAGACTTCACCTTCTCCTTCTCCTTCTTCTGCTTCTTCTGATTCACCCTCCAGACTTCACCTTCTCCTTCTCCTTCGTCTACTTCTTCTGATTCACCCTCCAGACTACACCTTCTCCTTCTCCTTCTTCTACTTCTTCTGATTCACCCTCCAGACTTCACCTTCTCCTCCTCCTTCTTCTGTTTCTTCTGATTCACCCTCCAGACTTCATCTTCTCCTTCTCCTTCTTCTACTTCTTCTGATTCACCCTCCAGACTTCACCTTCTCCTTCTCCTTCTTCTACTTCTTCTGATTCACCCTCCAGACTTTATCTTCTCCTTCTCCTTCTTCTGCTTCTTCTGATTCACCCTCCAGACTTCACCTTCTCCTTCTCCTTCTTCTGCTTCTTCTGATTCACCCTCCAGACTTCAACTTCTCCTTCTCCTTCTTCTACTTCTTCTGATTCACCCTCCAGACTTCACCTTCTCCTTCTCCTTCTTCTACTTCTTCCGATTCACCCTCCAGACTTCATCTTCTCCTTCTCCTTCTTCTGCTTCTTCTGATTCACCCTCCAGACTTCACCTTCTCCTTCTCCTTCTTCTGCTTCTTCTGATTCACCCTCCAGACTTCACCTTCTCCTTCTCCTTCTTCTACTTCTTCTGATTCACCCTCCAGACTTCACCTTCTCCTTCTCCTTCTTCTACTTCTTCTGATTCACCCTCCAGTCTTCACCTTCTCCTTCTCCTTCTTCTGTTTCTTCTGCTTCACCCTCCAGACTTCACCTTCTCCTTCTCTTTCTTCTGCTTCTTCTGATTCACCCTCCAGACTTCACCTTCTCCTTCTCCTTCTTCTGATTCTTCTGATTCACCCTCCAGACATCACCTTCTCCTTCTCCTTCTTCTGCTTCTTCTGATTCACCCTCCTGACTTCACCCTCTCCTTCTCCTTCTTCTACTTCTTCTGATTCACCCTCCTGACTTCACCTTCTCCTTCTCCTTCTTCTACTTCTTCTGCTTCACCCTCCAGACTTCACCTTCTCCTTCTCCTTCTTCTGCTTCTTATGATTCACCCTCCAGACTTCACCTTCTCCTTCTCCTTCTTCTGCTTCTTCTGATTCACCCTCCAGACTTCACCTTCTCCTTCTCCTTCTTCTGCTTCTTCTGATTCACCCTCCAGACATCACCTTCTCCTTCTCCTTATTCTGCTTCTTCTGAATCACCCTCCAGACTTCACCTTCTCCTTCTCCTTCTTCTGCTTCTTCTGATTCACCCTCCAGACTTCACCTTCTCCTTCTCCTTCTTCTGCTTCTTCTGATTCACCCTCCAGACTTCACCTTCTCCTTCTCCTTATTCTACTTCTTCTGATTCACCCTCCAGACTTCACCTTCTCCATCTCCTTCTTCTGCTTCTTCTGATTCACCCTCCAGACTTCACCTTCTCCTTCTCCTTCTTCTACTTCTTCTGATTCACCCTCCAGACTTCATCTTCTCCTTCTCCTTCTTCTACTTCTTCTGATTCACCCTCCAGACTTCATCTTCTCCTTCTCCTTCTTCTGCTTCTTCTGATTCACCCTCCAGACTTCACCTTCTCCTTCTCCTTCTTCTACTTCTTCTGATTCACCCTCCAGACTTCACCTTCTCCTTCTCCTTCTTCTACTTCTTCTGATTCACCCTCCAGTCTTCACCTTCTCCTTCTCCTTCTTCTGTTTCTTCTGCTTCATCCTCCAGACTTCACCTTATCCTTCTCTTTCTTCTGCTTCTTCTGATTCACCCTCCAGACTTCACCTTCTCCTTCTCCTTCTTCTGATTCTTCTGATTCACCCTCCAGCCTTCACCTTCTCCTTCTCCTTCTTCTGCTTCTTCTGATTCACCCTCCTGACTTCACCTTCTCCTTCTCCTTCTTCTACTTCTTCTGATTCACCCTCCTGACTTCACCTTCTCCTTCTCCTTCTTCTACTTCTTCTGCTTCACCCTCCAGACTTCACCTTCTCCTTCTCCTTCTTCTACTTCTTCTGATTCACCCTCCAGACTTCACCTTCTCCTTCTCCTTCTTCTGCTTCTTCTGATTCACCCTCCAGACTTCACCTTCTCCTTCTCCTTATTCTGCTTCTTCTGATTCACCCTCCAGACTTCAACTTTTCCTTCTCCTTATTCTGCTTCTTCTGATTCACCCTCCAGACTTCACCTTCTCCTTCTCCTTCCTTTGCTTCTTCTGATTCACCCTCCAGACTTCACCTTCTCCTTCTTCTGATTCTTCTGATTCACCCTCCAGACTTCACCTTCTCCTTCTCCATCTTCTGCTTCTCTGATTCACCCTCCTGACTTCACCTTCTCCTTCTCCTTCTTCTACTTCTTCTGATTCACCCTCCTGACTTCACCTTCTCCTTCTCCATCTTCTACTTCTTCTGCTTCACCCTCCAGACTTCAACTTCTCCTTCTCCTTCTTCTACTTCTTCTGATTCACCCTCCAGACTTCACCTTCTCCTTCTCCTTCTTCTGCTTCTTCTGATTCACCCTCCAGACTTCACCTTCTCCTTCTCCTTCTTCTGCTTCTTCTGATTCACCCTCCAGACTTCACCTTCTCCTTCTCCTTCTTCTACTTCTTCTGATTCACCCTCCAGACTTCACCTTCTCCTTCTCCTTCTTCTGCTTCTTCTGATTCACCCTCCAGACTTCACCTTCTCCTTCTCCTTCGTCTACTTCTTCTGATTCACCCTCCAGACTACACCTTCTCCTTCTCCTTCTTCTACTTCTTCTGATTCACCCTCCAGACTTCACCTTCTCCTTCTCATTCTTCTGTTTCTTCTGATTCACCCTCCAGACTTCATCTTCTCCTTCTCCTTCTTCTACTTCTTCTGATTCACCCTCCAGACTTCACCTTCTCCTTCTCCTTCTTCTACTTCTTCTGATTCACCCTCCAGACTTCATCTTCTCCTTCTCCTTCTTCTACTTCTTCTGATTCACCCTCCAGACTTCACCTTCTCCTTCTCCTTCTTCTGCTTCTTCTGATTCACCCTCCAGACTTCACCTTCTCCTTCTCCTTATTCTGCTTCTTCTGATTCACCCTCCAGACTTCACCTTCTCCTTCTCCTTCTTCTACTTCTTCTGATTCACCCTCCAGACTTCACCTTCTCCTTCTCCTTCTTCTACTTCTTCTGATTCACCCTCCAGACTTCACCTTCTCCTTCTCCTTCGTCTACTTCTTCTGATTCACCCTCCAGACTACACCTTCTCCTTCTCCTTCTTCTACTTCTTCTGATTCACCCTCCAGACTTCACCTTCTCCTTCTCCTTCTTCTGTTTCTTCT